>NC_048584.1:184473-376973 GCF_013265735.2 Oncorhynchus mykiss
TAGAATAGAATAGTATAGAATTGTATAGATGGCTCCAGTGCGCTCATGTCCAATATGCTATAAGGTTGTGGTTGGCTTTAGTCAGCACCTTAGGTATGTACACCATGTGAGGAACAGTGAGGAGAGGGTACTCCTCTGTAAGTGGCAGTCAGGCCGTGTCAATGTCAGGCAGGAGCAGTGTCCAGTGTCAGGATGCTCCACACATCTTAGCAGACTGGACCGGCATATAGACTCCCACTCAGAGCTCAACAGAGCACAGAGGAGACAGGTTTTAGAGGACCTTAGGAGACGGCTGACGATGGAGAGGCTGGCGGTTGTTGAGGGCATCGACCCCTGACATCCCTATGGCGACGATTTAGACATTGTGGAGACTGTAAGGAGAGAAGAGGAGGAGGAGGAAATGTTATGTTCACCTACAGAAGCAGAGGAGGAAGTGGACTGCAAAGAGGATTCCTGCCACTGCCATGCACCAATCCTGAGACTGAAAAAAGCTGTAAAAGAGAGGGATGAGGCACTGCATTCAAGAAGTGAGACCAACAAATCCATTAAAGAGGACAACCTTAAGTTGATCTCTGATCTGCAAAGGTTGAGAAAGAAGTACCAGCTGCTGAAAAGGCAGATGGGGATTGGCATGGTGAAGGCCCTCAACTTTCAGGCAGAGTCAGACACAGACACAAATCAAGAGGAGCAGGACCAAGCTAGAGGTTCAGGGGACCAGAGAGAGGAGCCTACAGTGTCCGGGTCAAGCTGCAAACTCATCTTCCCGGGCTCTGCTATGAGTAAGTACTGTTTCTTCAAATAGTGACAAGAGTTTGTGTTTGAAAAGAATATGATAAACCACCTGACTGATTCATGTAGCCTCATGAGATTGTAATTCTAGTCTAAAATGTTATGTTTTTTTGATTAGGTGTGTTTATCGAGGGATTCAGGAAGACCTGTGAGGGCCCTAATCCAAATTATAAGCTGAGTGAAAATTGTGCCTCAAAGGTCAAGAGGGTGACGCAATTTTAAACTACATGGCGAAGAATGAGACCTACCAGTCCTCTCTCATTTTCCTGACAGACCATGACAAAATAAGGAAGTAAGCAGAATTAATTTTTTCTCTCTAGCCTCACAAGCATTAACCAACAATACAGTATTTGATTGTATGATTTGTGTGTGTGTGTGTGTGTGTGTGTGTGTTTTTAGATGGGTTCAATTCCTCCAGAAGAACAAGGCAATCACCACAGTCAACCACTACACCTTGACTATTGGTGCATTTCTTAAATATTCTGAGGAGACCCCTCCATCTGGCTGCCGGCTGACCGTGAACCAATGGAGGGGGATCAACCGGTTGATGAAGGGCATTAGCAAGTCCATGAGACGACCAGTTTCCCTTCACCAGATAAAGGTGAAGGACAACAAGGAAGGCAAGGTGGTGTCCAAAAAGAGCCTGCTGGAGTGCCAGTCTCTTGCCAAGGCCAAAATCCCTCAAGTGCTGAGTAAGTTTTTCTCAATCTGTGATGTCACTGTTTTTACACACTTATAGACGTCAGAGATGTATAGAATGCATTATGGAGTGGGATTATGAAGCTGCCTTTTTTTATTTTCATGTTCACAGAAACATTGGAAGAAACAAGGACACAGAGGAATCAGTACAGGTTTTATGGGTACCTGTGTGCCTACTTTACATCCATATACGGCCACAGACCAGGCCTATATAAAAACATGTTGGTGAAAGAGGTGGAGGAGGCAAAATGTGACCAGTCTGGGGTGTACCTGATCAATGTAAGTCTATGAAATACAGCTGGCTGTGTTTATTTGTTTGTTTGCTTGGTTGGTTATCTTTGGAAACAATTGCAGTCGCAGGAGCGTAATGTGTTTTTTTTGTGTTTTTTTCTCTGTTCAATTTCTATTAGGTGGGGGAACACAAAACAAATCGGGAGTACGGCATGGTCCAGATGTCGCTGACAAAGGAGGAGTACAGCTGGTTTTCCGACTTCCTCAAATTCAAGCACTGTCTCTTAGGGGGAAAGAAGGCCCAGCACTTCTTTTTCAATTCAACAAACACTCAGATGAAGAACCTGCCTGCCTACCTGAGGGAGGTGTGGAAGGAGATGGGTCTGCCCGAATGTCCTTCATTCACTGACCTGAGGACCTCCATTGTCACTCATGTAGGTCAGATTAGATAGGAATCTAATTAATGTAAGATCCTATTCTATTGTTGTCTGAAGTAATATCAATAATATCATATATTTGTGTGTGTGTGTGTGTGTGTGTGTCTTACAGGTAAAAAACATGCTCCCAAAGGTTGACAGGGAAAGGGTGGCCAACTTCATGTGCCACAACATCCAGACGGCAGACAAATATTATGCCATGAATTTAAATCCAACCCAAGCAAATGAAACCAGGGCACTCTTTGAGGCTGCACTGAAGGGGGAAGATAACACAGTCGCCGCAGAGAACCAGCCCTCCACCTCAGGAGAAAGAAAGCAGAAGGTGAGAGAGGATGCCTCCCTCTCCGACGGGAGCACCACCCCTGAAGAGACCAAGGTGATGTACCAGGAGTCTGGCACGTCCGCCGGTGACTCGGAAGAGGAGGAAGAGGATGAAGATGAGGAACAGATGGCCAGACAACTTCCAGTAAGATCAGCTATTCTGACAGGACACATTTGATTTATCAAAATGTACTTGTAAACTATGTAACAGTCAAGTGTGAATTCTGAGATATATCTAATTTCTTGTGTTTGCTCTGTCAGGAGACACCTTCCAAGGTGACCAATCCTCAGGTGGAGATGGAACTTACCCCAAAGAGGAAGCGGAGCATCTGCACACGCCGCATGGAGGTCGCCATCAGCCCCATGCTAGTCTCACCCCTCAAAGTGAGGCTCAAGTCGCCCCCCCACCAGTCCCTCATTGTCACATTAAAAGGGATGCAACAACTAAACTCAAATAAAGTCAGACTAAAAAATGCCATTGCCTCAAGGAGGTTAAAGCTGCAGGAGAAGGTGCAAAAGAGAGGAGGGGACCCCTGATGCAGCTCGAAGGAAGGGGAGCCGACCAACAACAAGACTTCCTCTTCCAAATAGTCATGTAGATTGTTTTAGACTCTCACATTTATACTGTTCTGATTTTGTTTGGTTTGATTTTCAATTTTGGTGTGCTTGTTTACATTTTAGAAGTGTAAAATGTGTGTAATTTAGTCTAACTGTCTGTTCAATTTTCTATTTTGGTGTGATTCTTTATAATGTAAAGGTTTGTTCTGTTTTATTAAATAACTAGTTTAGTAATTATTTGTGTTGTGCTTTCTTTAAGGTTATATTCTAACTGTCTGTTCAATTTTCTATTTTGGTGTGATTCTTTATAATGTAAAGGTTTGTTCTGTTTTATTAAATAACTAGTTGAGTAATTATTTGTGTTGTGCTTTCTTTAAGGTTTATATTTAGTTTGTCACTTAATTTGTAAGTGTTAAACATTCACTGTCTTGTGTTGTTGTCTGTGAAGGTAGGAACAAATATTTAGGCATTATTGGCATGGGAATCATATGAAACTTACACAGACAGGCTGAAATAAACACTAAAAAATAACAAATGGCATCACCGTAATATCCCGCTTGACCGTAGCTCGCTCGGTCTGAGCGCAGCGACCATGAGAAAAGTAAGCCCAAAATGAAGCCAGCCCCACAACGTCATTTGCTTTTGGGTGACAGTGAGAGAACCGTTAGGTTTAGAAGGACAATTCAACCACAGGAATGTTCCTAACGTCCTTCCGATCCATGCAAGCCTTACCTTGACCGTGTGGCATCAACCCTTAAAAATAAAACAGGGTTTTTGATCTCACAGATTACAATGACATCTCTCCCCATAGGAATACATTGACAGCTCCCCTAAATTCAACCTGGAGCCTATGTGGGTTAATAATGCCTTATGAACCTGTCTTCAATGCCAATCCATCAGGCCACTATGAGGTCTACCTGTGTCGATTCTAAGCTTCCTGGAGCAACCGGAAGTGGTTAAATTCACCCAAAATGTATTTTGATGTACATAACCTGCAAATGTGAAAATGACTGCATTCAACCCTGGGTAGATCAGTCAATTCTTAACATAAAGACTTTAAACTCAGGATTCTGTAAGAGAATACCCAAAGCAAAATATTTGTTTACCTATAGCTTCCTGTGCCAACCGGAAGTGCCTTTAATTGGTGTCTCAGGGGCTTCTCCTTAGGAGGGATGGGGACACCACCACGGGACAGACCCCACACTCATCGCTAGAGATCGAACTTCAGACTCCCTTCAAAACCACTGAACCCCTCAACACACCGAAAGAGATTACGGTGCACACCCTTAGAGGGAGCCGGAACAGGATAACTCCCTCCACCATCACAGAGACACAGAGGAGGAGGAACTATCCAACACCCAGGGAGAGAGAACAAGTGACGTCAGTCGAACACAGTCAGAAAGAGGAGGTGGAAGAGGCGTTAGATAGAGGAGGATATTACCCCAGAGGCCATTCCTCCTGTTCATGTGAGCAAGAAAGAGCAGAAGGCTTCTGATCAGCCAAATGGCAGGCAGAGGGAGAGGTCATAGTGATTCACACCCACAGAGAGAAAGACAACCCACACAACCTCTTGGTTGAGATGAACCACACAGGTAGAGGCAGAGGGCCTTCAGGGCTAGCCAGTCAGCCTGCCTGCTCTGATCCTCAAGTCAATTGTATATAAATTCATGTTCATTAAAGATTTTTATTCAAGAATTGACAAGTCCCATTTCGTTAAAGGGGTCACCCTTTTCCTGCTACAAACACAACTTGCATATCATCACAGACTAGGCCAAAACGTTAATCTTTTAACCTTGCCTGAATAAAACAATGCATTTTTTATAGTGAGCAAGAGTTGCTCCTTTTCCTTTTCTATGATGATTCAAATATTTGGTTGCACCTCAACTGAACGTTGGTTGAGGGCCCCTTTTTTTTAATTAAAAGCATTAAAATTGTGATGTTTCTCACTTATTTACATAACCTACTCCACACTTGCAAAGTGAAAGTTTATAGAAAGTTCTGAAATTAAGTAGTAAACAGAAGAAAAGCAGAATTGAGTCCAATTATAATGCGAGTAATTGAATGGTCTATGGTTCAATCCCATTTCTGAAGGTCTGATAAATAATTAATATTGTTTCTCCTCTTCCTTGTGGCAGGGGCAGCAGCACACTGCCCTCCAAAGCCTGCAAAATAATAGCCGGACTGCCCCTTTCCTAGCTCTGTATGGAACTTCCAGTGCCACGTCCTTGGTGACGTGTGGGGTGACATCCGGGATGACCACAGCAACATCCTCTGGAAAGGGAAAAAAGAGGAACAGAATGTGAACAAATGCAAACCGTAGCTTCTAAACACTGGCCAGTTGAAAGGTTCTACTAAGATGTCATGACAAACGGCACCTGTCAGAGTGCTCTCTAAGTCTCTCTCTCTTGGGTGCTCTGAATGGCCTTCCTCTGGCTGAAGCCACAGGGCCAGGAGGAGCCTGGGCACCACCTCCACCACCACCTGAGATGGGCTGAGCAGGTTGCTACGGGGCTCATTGGACTGCTCGCCCAGAATGCTCCTCACAGCTCTTTCCACGGTGCTGTGGACCTTAGGATCGCTGAAATCAACAATAAGGAGAAAACAAAGCTAAACGATGTGCAATGTACTCACTTAGAACACTTTCTTAGTCTGTTTCTGCGTAGTTCCAGATGTGTAGATAAATGGATCAAGTCATATGCGGGGCAGTACATGGAACTCACATGTCAGCTGGCGAGGTGGGGTGCATGGAGCGGCGGAGCTTGCAGAAAGCCTTGTGCTCTATGTTCATCATTTTTAGGCAAGTGTTTACTTCCCAGGCCTGCAGTATGAAACAGGAAGTCCCATTAGTGTAATTTCACAACAGATCTATCCTGCTGCGCTAACTCGTTGTTGAAAGACTCTGGAGCAGCAGATAGTGGACCATGAGCTTCTTCTGCAAGATGAGGTAAGGTGTGAGACCGTGCCACGAAATACCATGTCATTTACTTTCAGAAGGGCCTCTCGCAACATTTCACAACTGCTCATGCCTCACAATTTGCAAGTGATATTAAGAACTCTTGTTTATGTTTTTGTATGGTGAATCTTACCTGTTTATTGTAATATGTTTCCTCCCAGCAGGCCTGCAGAGTCTGAAAATTAAGGCTGCTCCTACAGAATTCCTTTGAAGATCATGAAAATAATGATGCTTTGTTATGCACATTATGCACAGGCATTTACAGTATGCTAAAATTAATTTATCCTAAGATTACCTTTGTGGGACCATAAGTGAACTCCGGAATGCACCAAACCCTATCCATGGTAAGATGGGGAAGAAATGCAGCACTATAGATATACGGGATGCTCTAGAGATAACAGGAATGACTTACAGTCGCGAATGATCAATGGCTGTGGAGTCCTCCAATATGCTGCACTTAGAATTGAGTTGTAGGCGATGTTTGGCGCAAAATAGAATGTTTACATTCTATTGCCATGGAGAAATGGAATGTGTAGAACCTGTTTAATTGATTATGCTTCTATGTCTTTATTTCGTTAAACATTGAACTCTGTATTATGTCATAATGTGTATATGAGGACGTAGGAGCCCGTCCAGATTCATGACCCGATTATCCAGGTGCATGTTGCTTAGACCTACTAATCCATCCTTGGTTTACAAGTTTAATACATTGTTTATATATGCCTATACAAATCCATCGACCACATCCATTTAAAGCAATGATTGTCAATTGAAATTGTGGTTGTTCTGTTCTCCTGTTGTGCGCCTTGAGTGTTTGTCCCCTTAAGCACATTATTCCAATATTTTTCCGAGCTCTGAATTGACACAATGAACACTTTTGAAAAGATAGTCGGTTAAAAATAAGAGTATGACAAGACAATAAACGTATGACTTGGATTGTATGCGTAATAGTGTAGTAAACAGTATCGCTCAGCGCGGGAACTTTTGGTGTTAGGAAAGTTTCCGTTTTTAGCCTCCATGACACGTATCACTTCGTTGTCTTGTTGGTAATAGTAAAAATGCATGACAGTCGGCATTGTAATGGTCTAACAGGTGTTTTTCATTTTGCTTCTCACATTAAACAGACATTTGAGAACGGAATTGCTTACAGTTGTACCTATGATGCAGAGACACACTAAAGCTGTACAGTGTAGTTTGAATAATCAGTTTCAATTATTTGCAGATGAATTCCCTATTATTTACAAATCGAAAGATGTACCATTTGAAATGAATGTGGCAGAACAGTTTAGCATAGAGTTCTTGTGGGTGTCTTCTCCTTCAGTCTTTTTGCCTCCTAGGCCTTGTTTCTCATTACATGGGATTTCCCCAGTGCCAACTTCACACGAGATGGCCGCTGTCTACTGTCATGTGGTGCTGAATGACAGATATCGCTATGCCGATATTGCTGCTGTCCATGGACCTGAAATGTACAATGTACGACCGTCCAAACTTGACCCCACACACAAACACACACATTGATGCCAATCTCTCACACACTTTTGAACATTGCACAACCTGCAACAAAAAACTGAAAGAGCATTTTATTCCGTTTGTGTTTGAATAAAGACCCGAAGAATTCAATCAATGTGTGGATGTTGATTGGACAATGTATATGTGCTTTGCAGAAGTCATTTTTTAAATTCCCTGTAGCGTGAATTTTACTGGAGCATGATCAGATTGCTTTGTTTAAACCAGAATAAAGATTTGGTCTGAGAAACTATGCCGATTATAGCACGATAGCTTTATTTTTATTTTTAAATGAGGCAATGTATATATGACCCCCTTTCAAAGAGTCGCTCATTTATCACTTTCTTGCAGATATACAGTGCCTTCAGAAAGTGTTAATACCCCTTAACGTATTCCTCATGTTGTTTTCTTACAGCCTGAATTCCAAATGGATTAAATTATAGTTTTTTATCATCTCACCCAGCTACAGACAACACCCCATAATGACAAAGTAAAAACATGTTTTAATTTTTTTTTCAAATGTATTGAAAATGAAATACAGAAATATTCACAATACATGTTAGAATCACCTTTGGCAGCGATTAAAGCTGTGAGTCTTTCTGGGTAAGTCTCCAAAAGCTTTGCACCCTTGGATTGTACCATATTTGCAATATCACAATATATACAGTACCAGTCAAAAGTCTGGACACACCTACTCATTTAAGGGTTTTTCTTTATTTTACAATTTTTTACATTTTAGAAAAATAGTGAAGACATCAAAACTATGAAATAGCACAATTGGAATCATGTAGTAAGCATTAACTGTTAAACAAATCAAAATATATTTTACATTTGAGAATCTTTGAAGTAGCCATCCTTTTCCTTGACCACTTTGCACACTCTTGGCATTCTCTCAAACCTTTTCATGAGGTAGTCACCAGGAATGTTTTTCAATTAACAGGTGTACCTTCTTAAAAGTTCATTTGTGGAATTTCTTTCCTTCTTAAAGCGTTTGAGCCAATAGGTTGTGTTGTGACAAGGTAGGGATGGTTTACAGAAGATATCCCTATTTGGTAAAAGACCAAGTCCATATTATGCCAAGAACAGCTCAAATAAGCAAAGAGAAACAAGTCCATCTTTACTTAAGACATGAATGTCAGTCAATACGGAAAAGTTCAAGAACTTTGAAAGTTTCTTCTAGTGTAGTCCCAAAAACCATGAAGCGTTTTGATGAAACTGGCTCTCATGAGGACTGCCACAGGAAAGGAAGACCCAAAGTTACCTCTGCTGCAGAGGATAGGTTCAGCAGAGTTCACTGCACCTCAGATTGGAGCCCAAATAAAAGCTTCACAGAGTTCAAGAAACACACACATCTCAACATGCACTGTTCATAGGAGACTGCGTGAATCAGGCCTTCATGGTTGAATTGTTCCATTGAAACCACTACTAAAGGACGGACGCCAATAATAAGAAGAGACTTGCATGGGACAAGAAACACGAGCAATGGACCTAAGCCTGGTGGAAATCTGTCCTTTGGTCTGATGAGTTCAAATTTGAGATTTTTTTCCCTTCAATGTGTGTGTGTAAAGAATCCAGGGTGTTTAGTTGGGTCTACTCTTCATTATAAAACAATTTGTTGAATGGTTTAAAATCCATCAGAAGCTGCTTTAATTCATGGTGGCTCTGAGTAAGTCTCGGGGACAGAGCTTGTTTTGCCAAGGAAAGTGAAAAGGACTGAGGGAAAGTAAACTGGAAAATACATGGAAAGGATCATGGAAGAACCTCAGAGAACATTGCATTTTCAAGATCATGTAACATCAAAATGCATTTTATATTCCTGCCCTGACAGAAAAACCACATGTAACCAACTTACATTTTATGTGAGCACAAATTACATTTTGGTACACAACGTGATCAGATTTTCACATTTGTAGTTCACATAAGATTACATTCAAATATGTTTTTGGAACACTTCCCGTGTTCACATGTGAAATTCATGTGGTTTTTGCCTAAACGCCCTGCAGTTCCACACTCAAGGTTCTTAATGATGCTTTAAATGCACATGTATGATTGTGCATGTGTAATGGGTTGAAAACAAAGTAACTAAAAACAGACACCCATTTATTATATCCCCCCCCATATTGTTTATGTATTTGTCTTAATGAATCTAAATGGTATTTTCAACATACTTTAGCGTCAGCAGTCCATAAGGCCAATAGATGGCGCTGTTGTACTGTTGTAGCAGGAGAAACATTAAGTTCAGGCCAAGCGCTCACCATTCTGCAGAATAAGGACCAGAACTTTACAGAGGTAAACTGTGTCTGTTCTTTTACTATTACAGGTATGTAACAGCACTTCAAACGTTCAACTACATACACAATATGTAATAACATGCTATTTAACAACGTTGTCCAGATATTATCACGTTAGGAAAGGTTTTGTTTTGGCTCTGTGTCGAACTGAGTGAGAGAAGAAGGTATTTACATTGAGTGAGAGTATATGTTAGCTTGATGCTAGCTGAGGTAAAAAAAAACATTTACGAGTTACAGAGACTATGTTTACTGAGTAGCTGACTTGTACTGGATTTAGTCTAGGAGATTTTTTATCAAGAATCCATTTGTTAGGGATTTCGGAGTTGGTTTGAGATGTTATTGGTTGTTTTGTGTAAAATTGTGCTCACTAGCTGGTAAACTGGCCGAGCACGCTCAGTCTGGTGGACTTTTAGTACATACAGTGAGAGAGAGAGGAGAGAGAGAGGAGAGAGAGAGGATTTTCTGGAGCTGAATGTATTGTTGTCACTTTTCTATAGAGGTAGCGGTATATAGAAAAACATTCAGTTATTTATGGTTTCATATATAGGTGTTTCTATTGTATGAATGTGAAATACATTGTGGTTTTCATGTGAAACCAAACATTTTTGAATTCTGTTTTAGGTAAAGTGCATTTATGTTGTGTAATTTAAAGTGTGCACTTGTTTGATGTGAATATTTTCAAAGTACTAACAAGAAAATAGACAATTGAACAAGAGAAAAAAAACATTCTTCAGAATAAAGAAAGCGCCAGAACTTGGCAGACGTAAACTTGTGTCCGTTCTTTTTACTATTGCAGGCCACCTCAGCTACACATGTACTCTGTCTGCACACGCATCCACGCATGCACATACACACGGACAAACACACACTAATGTTCTCTCTCTTGTGCTTGTCAGCAGTTCATCGTGGCCCTGTCGTTCGCCTCCTTCACCAAAGCTCTGTCAAGGACCTACATGAAGAGTGCCATCACTCAGACACTTTTTCCATGTCCAGCTCTCTCATCGGACTCATAGACGGCAGCTTTGAGATGGGTATCAACAATAACATTGAGTTGCTTCAGAACTCATGTAGTAAAAACCAGATACAGACTACAGTGTGATTGATTTTTCTTGTGGTTCAATCAGAGTCTGCTCTCAATACTGTCCAGTTTTATAGTTGTTCCTATTAATTGATTGACTGGCTTTTGTCCATGACTCTACTGTCAAACCCCTAACATTGTTTTATTTGATGCTTTGTTGTTGCAGTCTAGTATCCAAACTGATATGCCATTTTTAGTAGAAAAAAAAATGTTTATAATTTGTGATTCCTGACTACTGTAGTGTTGTGGTTTCTTGCAGGTAACCTGCTGTTCCTGGCTGTGGTCAGCCATTTTGGGGCGAAGCTGCACCGGCCCAGGCTCATTGCTATGGGCTGTTTCCTCATGGCTGTAGGATCCTTCCTCACAGGCCTGCCACACTTCTTCATGGGATGGTAAAACAACTGAAATACTGGTTAAACTTGTAGTTGTAGAGATACTCCAATGCGGAGGAAAGTTTCACTTTAGAAATAAAGTAATGTATCCAGTTGTTGATTAATCTCAGTTAACTTCTAACTAAAGTCTTAAGTAATTGGTCAGCTGCTTGATTATGTTTTGGGGCCATACATGTTAAGAGAAGGGATTAACTTGTTATGGCTGCAATCAATGGATCCCGGAGGTCCTAGGTATAATCAACTTCACCAAGCCGCTGGAAATCGAACGCGCCCACAGAACATCAGCGCCGAAACCCCGGCCAGATGAGCCCCCACGAGCCGTATTGATCAGGTTCCTCCGTTTCCAAGACAGAGAGAAGATACTGCAACTCGCAAGAGCCAAAGGGGACATCACAATTGATGGAAAGAGGGTCAGCCTTTTCCCAGATATGAGCGTGGATCTCGCCAGACGTCGCAATCAGTTCAGACCTGCCGCCAAAGCACTGAAGGAGAAGAACATCACCGGCTACCTCATCCACCCTGCATGGATGAAAGTTCAGTACCAAGGCCGAAGCCATCTCTTCAACAAACCGGGAGAAGTGCACACTTTTCTCAAAAAACTGAGCAACGTCTGAGCCAGGACGGTCTCTCTGGGGGATAAAATGCAGTTTTTTCAACTCATTTCATTTTCAACTAACCGTATCTTCCCGGGGTGAGTTCTAATACATTTACAGGAGAGTATATTTTGGTTTAGTCCATATCTACTGGGCGAAGCAATAAGTGGGCTTAGGCTTAGGCTTTCCCCCTCATTTATGTTAATCTTTCGAAAAGAGACTCAAGCATCCCTTACCGTGGGCAGTAAATATTCAGCCATAAATATCTATTCACAACGTTTGTTTTCAATTTAGAGAGCTCGCAGGTTTTAGTTTACGCCAAGTTTTAGCTAGTAAGAGCAAGACGGAAAGCGAGCAGCAACGTATCTCTACAAGTGTATTCATGTTTGATTGTTGGGATTGTTGTTTTAGTCTGACAATCGGGGTGGGTGGGATTTTTATTATTTTTTTCTTCCTTTTTTCTATGTTTATTGTTTCCCTCCTAAAGAGACACACAGGTCACTTTTGTGCTCAAACCAAAGTTGAAACATTTCCTAATTATCTGCATATGATAGATTTCTATTCAGTTACATATTTGAAACCCAACCTATGCTTAATCCACTAAAATATGTCACATTCAACGCATAACCTGTCATTATGAAAATCACTGTATTCAAACCTGTGTAGATCAGTCAATTCTTAACTTAAAGACTTAAAACTCAGGATTCTGTAAGTGGCTATGTCAATCAAGACATGTGGTTACTTATAGCTTCCTGTGCCAACCGGAAGTGCCTTTAATTGGGTCACAGTGTTTCGAAGGGTTAAAAAAGTCACATCTCTCCAAAATGTCATATGTGTGACTAGGTAACCCTCCTGAACTGTAAATCAGTCATTTCTCCCAACAGATGTCAAAGAAAAGCTCTCTCTCACACACACACACACAGACACACACACACAGCAAGGATGGAGTGATAAAGTGCGGTGCTTAAAGACACAGAGAGCAGGCAATTGCATTACCATAATCCCTAGGCCGTGCGGAGTTCAACAAGACACCCCACTTGACTGTAGCTCACTTGGTCTGACCACAGTGACCATGCAAAAAAGTAGTCTCATGTAGCAGGCTTTGTCTGCGTAAAAAGTAATCTCATGTAGCTCACTCGGTCACCAGACCGCAGGGACCATGCAAAAAAAGTAGTATCATGTAGCTCACTCAGACCGGTCTGACCGCAGTGACCGTGCAAAAAAGTAATCTCATGTAGCTCACTTGGTCTGAGCATAGGGACCATTTAAAAAAAGTAGTCTCATCAATGTGATTGTTTTTAATGGAGAATTTGACTATGAGATGAGAGAATTTGACTATGAGATGACAATATAGTAGTTTGGGGAGTATTTTCTATAATAGAATGTATTTGACTACAAGCAGAGTAGGGGCCTCATCCTGAGCATTCTCAAATGGAAAAACACAGTTTGATCATGTGCTGACAGAGAGAGAGGGAGGAGTTTGGGGAGAGTTTAAAATGAGAAGAGTGATTTTTTCTAATAGGCTGCATTTCACTTTGAGCTAACAAGGAGATGAGCATTCTAGAGTGGTGAGGAGTGGTTTCATGTATATTTTTGAGTATCAATTAAGCAGCCAGAAGCACTGTACTTTCTTTATTGCTTAAGGGATTGTGTTAAGTTGTTTTATTTACTATTATTTCCCTTTTCAATAGAATAGAATAGAATAGTATAGAATTGTATAGATGGCTCCAGTGCGCTCATGTCCAATATGCTATAAGGTTGTGGTTGGCTTTAGTCAGCACCTTAGGTATGTACACCATGTGAGGAACAGTGAGGAGAGGGTACTCCTCTGTAAGTGGCAGTCAGGCCGTGTCAATGTCAGGCAGGAGCAGTGTCCAGTGTCAGGATGCTCCACACATCTTAGCAGACTGGACCGGCATATAGACTCCCACTCAGAGCTCAACAGAGCACAGAGGAGACAGGTTTTAGAGGACCTTAGGAGACGGCTGACGATGGAGAGGCTGGCGGTGTTGAGGGCATCGACCCCTGACATCCCTATGGCGACAGATTTAGACATTGTGGTAAGGAGAGAAGAGGAGGAGGAGGAAATGTTATGTTCACCTACAGAAGCAGAGGAGGAAGTGGACTGCAAAGAGGATTCCTGCCACTGCCATGCACCAATCCTGAGACTGAAAAAAGCTGTAAAAGAGAGGGATGAGGCACTGCATACAAGAAGTGAGACCAACAAATCCATTAAAGAGGACAACCTTAAGTTGATCTCTGATCTGCAAAGGTTGAGAAAGAAGTACCAGCTGCTGAAAAGGCAGATGGGGATTGGCATGGTGAAGGCCCTCAACTTTCAGGCAGAGTCAGACACAGACACAAATCAAGAGGAGCAGGACCAAGCTAGAGGTTCAGGGGACCAGAGAGAGAAGCCTACAGTGTCCGGGTCAAGCTGCAAACTCATCTTCCCGGGCTCTGCTATGAGTAAGTACTGTTTCTTCAAATAGTGACAAGAGTTTGTGTTTGAAAAGAATATGATAAACCACCTGACTGATTCATGTAGCCTCATGAGATTGTAATTCTAGTCTAAAATGTTATGTTTTTTTGATTAGGTGTGTTTATCGAGGGATTCAGGAAGACCTGTGAGGGCCCTAATCCAAATTATAAGCTGAGTGAAAATTGTGCCTCAAAGGTCAAGAGGGTGACGCAATTTTTAAACTACATGGCGAAGAATGAGACCTACCAGTCCTCTCTCATTTTCCTGACAGACCATGACAAAATAAGGAAGTAAGCAGAATTATTTTTTCTCTCTAGCCTCACAAGCATTAACCAACAATACAGTATTTGATTGTATGATTTGTGTGTGTGTGTGTGTGTGTGTGTGTGTGTGTGTGTGTGTGTGTGTGTGTGTGTGTGTGTGTGTGTGTGTGTGTGTGTGTGTGTTTTTAGATGGGTTCAATTCCTCCAGAAGAACAAGGCAATCACCACAGTCAACCACTACACCTTGACTATTGGTGCATTTCTTAAATATTCTGAGGAGACCCCTCCATCTGGCTGCCGGCTGACCGTGAACCAATGGAGGGGGATCAACCGGTTGATGAAGGGCATTAGCAAGTCCATGAGACGACCAGTTTCCCTTCACCAGATAAAGGTGAAGGACAACAAGGAAGGCAAGGTGGTGTCCAAAAAGAGCCTGCTGGAGTGCCAGTCTCTTGCCAAGGCCAAAATCCCTCAAGTGCTGAGTAAGTTTTTCTCAATCTGTGATGTCACTGTTTTTACACACTTATAGAGATGTATAGAATGCATTATGGAGTGGGATTATGAAGCTGCCTTTTTTTATTTTCATGTTCACAGAAACATTGGAAGAAACAAGGACACAGAGGAATCAGTACAGGTTTTATGGGTACCTGTGTGCCTACTTTACATCCATATACGGCCACAGACCAGGCCTATATAAAAACATGTTGGTGAAAGAGGTGGAGGAGGCAAAATGTGACCAGTCTGGGGTGTACCTGATCAATGTAAGTCTATGAAATACAGCTGGCTGTGTTTATTTGTTTGTTTGCTTGGTTGGTTATCTTTGGAAACAATTGCAGTCGCAGGAGCGTAATGTGTTTTTTTGTGTTTTTTCTCTGTTCAATTTCTATTAGGTGGGGGAACACAAAACAAATCGGGAGTACGGCATGGTCCAGATGTCGCTGACAAAGGAGGAGTACAGCTGGTTTTCCGACTTCCTCAAATTCAAGCACTGTCTCTTAGGGGGAAAGAAGGCCCAGCACTTCTTTTTCAATTCAACAAACACTCAGATGAAGAACCTGCCTGCCTACCTGAGGGAGGTGTGGAAGGAGATGGGTCTGCCCGAATGTCCTTCATTCACTGACCTGAGGACCTCCATTGTCACTCATGTAGGTCAGATTAGATAGGAATCTAATTAATGTAAGATCCTATTCTATTGTTGTCTGAAGTAATATCAATAATATCATATATTTGTGTGTGTGTGTGTGTGTGTGTGTGTGTCTTACAGGTAAAAAACATGCTCCCAAAGGTTGACAGGGAAAGGGTGGCCAACTTCATGTGCCACAACATCCAGACGGCAGACAAATATTATGCCATGAATTTAAATCCAACCCAAGCAAATGAAACCAGGGCACTCTTTGAGGCTGCACTGAAGGGGGAAGATAACACAGTCGCCGCAGAGAACCAGCCCTCCACCTCAGGAGAAAGAAAGCAGAAGGTGAGAGAGGATGCCTCCCTCTCCGACAGGAGCACCACCCCTGAAGAGACCAAGGTGATGTACCAGGAGTCTGGCACGTCCGCCGGTGACTCGGAAGAGGAGGAAGAGGATGAAGATGAGGAACAGATGGCCAGACAACTTCCAGTAAGATCAGCTATTCTGACAGGACACATTTGATTATCAAAATGTACTTGTAAACTATGTAACAGTCAAGTGTGAATTCTGAGATATATCTAATTTCTTGTGTTTGCTCTGTCAGGAGACACCTTCCAAGGTGACCAATCCTCAGGTGGAGATGGAACTTACCCCAAAGAGGAAGCGGAGCATCTGCACACGCCGCATGGAGGTCGCCATCAGCCCCATGCTAGTCTCACCCCTCAAAGTGAGGCTCAAGTCGCCCCCCCCACCAGTCCCTCATTGTCACATTAAAAGGGATGCAACAACTAAACTCAAATAAAGTCAGACTAAAAAATGCCATTGCCTCAAGGAGGTTAAAGCTGCAGGAGAAGGTGCAAAAGAGAGGAGGGGACCCCTGATGCAGCTCGAAGGAAGGGGAGCCGACCAACAACAAGACTTCCTCTTCCAAATAGTCATGTAGATTGTTTTAGACTCTCACATTTATACTGTTCTGATTTTGTTTGGTTTGATTTTCAATTTTGGTGTGCTTGTTTACATTTTAGAAGTGTAAAATGTGTGTAATTTAGTCTAACTGTCTGTTCAATTTTCTATTTTGGTGTGATTCTTTATAATGTAAAGGTTTGTTCTGTTTTATTAAATAACTAGTTGAGTAATTCTTTGTGTTGTGCTTTCTTTAAGGTTTATATTTAGTTTGTCACTTAATTTGTAAGTGTTAAACATTCACTGTCTTGTGTTGTTGTCTGTGAAGGTAGGAACAAATATTTAGGCATTATTGGCATGGGAATCATATGTTTACATTGGCAAAGCAAATTAAGTAGATAATAAACAAAAGTGAAATAAACAATAAAGTCCTGCTGTAGACTGTACTACTGCTGTTCAGGAAGCACAATTTGAACTAGAAACTTACACAGACAGGCTGAAATAAACACTAAAAAATAACAAATGGCATCACCGTAATATCCCGCTTGACCGTAGCTCGCTCGAACTGAGCGCAGCGACCATGAGAAAAGTAAGCCCAAAATGAAGCCTGCCCCACAACGTCATTTGCTTTTGGGTGACAGTGAGAGAACCGTTAGGTTTAGAAGGACAATTCAACCACAGGAATGTTCCTAACGTCCTTCCAATCCATGCAAGCCTTACCTTGACCGTGTGGCATTAACCCTTAAAAATAAAACAGGGTTTTTTGATCTCACAGATTACAATGACATCTCTCCCCATAGGAATACATTGACAGCTCCCCTAAATTCAACCTGGAGCCTATGTGGGTTAATAATGCCTTATGAACCTGTCTTCAATGCCAATCCATCAGGCCACTATGAGGTCTACCTGTGTCGATTCTAAGCTTCCTGGAGCAACCGGAAGTGGTTAAATTCACCCAAAATGTATTTTGATGTACATAACCTGCAAATGTGAAAATGACTGCATTCAACCCTGGGTAGATCAGTCAATTCTTAACATAAAGACTTTAGGATTCTCAGGATTCTGTAAGAGAATACCCAAAGCAAGATATTTGTTTACCTATAGCTTCCTGTGCCAACCGGAAGTGCCTTTAATTGGTGTCTCAGGGGCTTCTCCTTAGGAGGGATGGGGACACCACCACGGGACAGACCCCACACTCATCGCTAGAGATCGAACTTCAGACTCCCTTCAAAACCACTGAACCCCTCAACACACCGAAAGAGATTACGGTGCACACCCTTAGAGGGAGCCGGAACAGGATAACTCCCTCCACCATCACAGAGACACAGAGGAGGAGGAACTATCCAACACCCAGGGAGAGAGAACAAGTGACGTCAGTCGAACACAGTCAGAAAGAGGAGGTGGAAGAGGCGTTAGATAGAGGAGGATATTACCCCAGAGGCCATTCCTCCTGTTCATGTGAGCAAGAAAGAGCAGAAGGCTTCTGATCAGCCAAATGGCAGGCAGAGGGAGAGGTCATAGTGATTCACACCCACAGAGAGAAAGACAAACCACACAACCTCTTGGTTGAGATGAACCACACAGGTAGAGGCAGAGGGCCTTCAGGGCTAGCCAGTCAGCCTGCCTGCTCTGATCCTCAAGTCAATTATATATAAATTCATGTTCATTAAAGATTTTTATTCAAGAATTGACAAGTCCCATTTCGTTAAAGGGGTCACCCTTTTCCTGCTACAAACACAACTTGCATATCATCACAGACTAGGCCAAAACGTTAATCTTTTAACCTTGCCTGAATAAAACAATGCATTTTTTATAGTGAGCAAGAGTTGCTCCTTTTCCTTTTCTATGATGATTCAAATATTTGGTTGCACCTCAACTGAACGTTGGTTGAGGGCCCCTTTTTTTTAATTAAAAGCATTAAAATTGTGATGTTTCTCACTTATTTACATAACCTACTCCACACTTGCAAAGTGAAAGTTTATAGAAATGTTCTGAAATTAAGTAGTAAACAGAAGAAAAGCAGAATTGAGTCCAATTATAATGCGAATAATTGAATGGTCTACGGTTCAATCCCATTTCTGAAGGTCTGATGAATAATTAATATTGTTTCTCCTCTTCCTTGTGGCAGGGGCAGCAGCACACTGCCCTCCAAAGCCTGCAAAATAATAGCCGGACTGCCCCTTTCCTAGCTCTGCATGGAACTTCCAGTGCCACGTCCTTGGTGACGTGTGGGGTGACATCCGGGATGACCACAGCAACATCCTCTGGAAAGGGAAAAAAGAGGAACAGAATGTGAACAAATGCAAACCGTAGCTTCTAAACACTGGCCAGTTGAAAGGTTCTACTAAGATGTCATGACAAACGGCACCTGTCAGAGTGCTCTCTAAGTCTCTCTCTCTTGGGTGCTCTGAATGGCCTTCCTCTGGCTGAAGCCACAGGGCCAGGAGGAGCCTGGGCACCACCTCCACCACCACCTGAGATGGGCTGAGCAGGTTGCTACGGGGCTCATTGGACTGCTCGCCCAGAATGCTCCTCACAGCTCTTTCCACGGTGCTGTGGACCTTAGGATCGCTGAAATCAACAATAAGGAGAAAACAAAGCTAAACGATGTGCAATGTACTCACTTAGAACACTTTCTTAGTCTGTTTCTGCGTAGTTCCAGATGTGTAGATAAATGGATCAAGTCATATGCAGGGCAGTACATGGAACTCACATGTCAGCTGGCGAGGTGGGGTGCATGGAGCGGCGGAGCTTGCAGAAAGCCTTGTGCTCTATGTTCATCATTTTTAGGCAAGTGTTTACTTCCCAGGCCTGCAGTATGAAACAGGAAGTCCCATTAGTGTAATTTCACAACAGATCTATCCTGCTGTGCTAACTCGTTGTTGAAAGGCTGGTAAAGAGCTCACTAACTTGTAGCATGTCTCTAACTCTCATTCTCTTACCAGCCGAGCGAGGTCGTTTCCCTCCTCCAGGGTTTCCTTCCACACCCTTCAAATAAAACACAGAGCATTTCAACTTTCCTGGCTTCTGATTTTTCTGTTGTTTATTTTACCCACATCTCCTGGAGTGCTGCTGGTGGCAGGGAATGGCAGTGAAGGTGAGTGCTGACGTGGTACTCACCACTCCCTAAGGGATTTTTGCCCTGAGACACCAGCCAGTTGCTCATGTGCTCCGTGGTGACATGGGGAGGGACCTGGCCTTGACTCTGGAGCAGCAGATAGTGGACCATGAGCTTCTTCTGCAAGATGAGGTAAGGTGTGAGACCGTGCCACGAAATACCATGTCATTTACTTTCAGAAGGGCCTCTCGCAACATTTCACAACTGCTCATGCCTCACAATTTGCAAGTGATATTAAGAACTCTTGTTTATGTTTTTGTATGGTGAATCTTACCTGTTTATTGTAATATGTTTCCTCCCAGCAGGCCTGCAGAGTCTGAAAATTAAGGCTGCTCCTACAGAATTCCTTTGAAGATCATGAAAATAATGATGCTTTGTTATGCACATTATGCACAGGCATTTACAGTATGCTAAAATTAATTTATCCTAAGATTACCTTTGTGGGACCATAAGTGAACTCCGGAATGCACCAAACCCTATCCATGGTAAGATGGGGAAGAAATGCAGCACTATAGATATACGGGATGCTCTAGAGATAACAGGAATGACTTACAGTCGCGAATGATCAATGGCTGTGGAGTCCTCCAATATGCTGCACTTAGAATTTAGTTGTAGGCGATGTTTGGCGCAAAATAGAATGTTTACATTCTATTGCCATGGAGAAATGGAATGTGTAGAACCTGTTTAATTGATTATGCTTCTATGTCTTTATTTCGTTAAACATTGAACTCTGTATTATGTCATAATGTGTATATGTGTCATGTACTGTCATGTTGTGTCTTGTCTCTGTCCTTTCCCTTCACCCTGTCTCCCTCTGCTGTTCGTTGTTAGGTTACCTTTTCTCCCCCTCTTTCCCCCAGCTGTGCCTTGTCTCCTCCTAACCACCTCGTCACCCCTTTTCCCACCTGTTCCCTTTTTCCCTCTGATTAGGTCCCTATATCTCTCTCTGTATCTGCTCCTGTCTTTGTCGGATTCTTGTTTGTTGTGTTTCATGCCTGAACCAGACTGTCGTCATGTTTGCTGTAACCTTGTCTTGTCCTGTCGGAATCTGCCGGTCCGTCTGAGCCTACCTATGTTTGGTAATTAAAGAAGCTCTGTTTAAGTTAATTCGCTTTTGGGTCCTCATTCACGCACCGTAACAGAAGAATCCGACCAAGAATGGACCCAGCGACTTCGGATCCTCTCCACTCAGCCGTCGGGATCCAGGGAGCGATGCTAGGCAGACACGAGCAGGAAGTGTCTGCTGCTCGACATGCCGTTGAGACCCTGGCCACCCAAGTCTCCAACCTCACAGAACAGGTTCACCATCTCCGCCTCGATCCACCGGCCACTTCCAGGGCTTTCGAATCTCCGGAGCCCAGAATCAATAACCCGCCGTGTTACTCTGGGGAGCCCACTGAATGCCGCTCGTTCCTCACCCAGTGTGATATTGTGTTTTCTCTCCAGCCCAACACTTACTCCAGGAGCACTGCTCGTGTCGCCTACGTCATATCTCTCCTTATTGGACGGGCTCGTGAGTGGGGCACGGCAATCTGGGAGGCAAGGGCTGAGTGTACTAACCAGTATCAGGACTTTAAGGAGGAGATGATACGGGTTTTTGATCGATCTGTTTTTGGGGAGGTTCCTTCCAGCGTGGATTCCTTGATTGAACTCGCTATTCGCATTGAGCGACGGGTTGATCTTCGTCACCGAGCTCGTGGAAAGGAGCTCGCGTTCTCCGTTGCCCCCCTCTCCGCATCACTACCATCTTCCTCTGCCGGCTCGGGTGCTGAGCCCATGCAGCTGGGAGGTATCCGCATCTCGACTAAGGAGAGGGAACGGAGAATCACCAACCGCCTCTGTCTCTATTGCGGTTCCGCTGGTCATTTTGTCACTTCATGTCCAGTAAAAGGCCAGAGCTCGTCAGTAAGCGGAGGGCTACTGGTGAGCGCTACTACTCCTGTCTCTCCTTCAAGATCCTGCACTACCTTGTCGGTCCATCTACGCTGGACCGGTTCGTCAGCTTCCTGCAGTGCCTTAATAGACTCTGGGGCGGAGGGCTGTTTTATGGACGAGACCTGGGCTCGGGAACATGACATTCCTCTCAGACAGTTAAAGGAGCCCACGGCCTTGTTCGCCCTGGATGGTAGTCCTCTCCCCAGGATTCAGCGTGAGACGCTACCTTTAACCCTCACTGTTTCTGGTAATCATAGTGAAACCATTTCTTTTTTAATTTTTCGTTCACCTTTTACACCTGTTGTTTTGGGCCATCCCTGGCTAGTTTGTCATAATCCTTCCATTAATTGGTCTAGTAATTCTATCCTCTCCTGGAACGTCTCTTGTCATGTGAAATGTTTAATGTCTGCTATCCCTCCTGTTTCCTCTGTCTCTTCTTCACAGGAGGAGCCTGGTGATTTGACAGGGGTGCCGGAGGAATATCACGATCTGCGCACGGTGTTCAGTCGGTCCAGGGCCACCTCTCTTCCTCCACACCGGTCGTATGATTGTAGTATTGATCTCCTTCCGGGAACCACCCCCCCCCGGGGTAGACTATACTCTCTGTCGGCTCCCGAACGTAAGGCTCTCGAAGATTATTTGTCTGTAGCTCTTGACGCCGGTACCATAGTCCCCTCCTCCTCTCCCGCCGGAGCGGGGTTTTTTTTTGTCAAGAAGAAGGACGGGTCTCTGCGCCCCTGCATAGATTATCGAGGGCTGAATGACATAACAGTGAAGAATCGTTATCCGCTTCCTCTTATGTCTTCAGCCTTCGAGATCCTGCAGGGAGCCAGGTTTTTCACTAAGTTGGACCTTCGTAACGCTTACCATCTCGTGCGCATCAGGGAGGGGGACGAGTGGAAGACGGCGTTTAACACTCCGTTAGGGCACTTTGAATACCGGGTTCTTCCTTTCGGCCTCGCTAACGCTCCAGCTGTCTTTCAGGCATTAGTCAATGATGTCCTGAGAGACATGCTGAACATCTTTGTTTTCGTTTACCTTGACGATATCCTGATTTTTTCACCGTCACTCCAGATTCATGTTCAGCACGTTCGACGTGTCCTCCAGCGCCTTTTAGAGAATTGTCTTTTTGTGAAGGCTGAGAAGTGCACTTTTCATGCCTCCTCCGTCACATTTCTCGGTTCTGTTATTTCCGCTGAAGGCATTAAGATGGATCCCGCTAAGGTCCAAGCTGTCATTGATTGGCCCGTCCCTAAGTCACGCGTCGAGCTGCAGCGCTTTCTCGGCTTCGCGAACTTCTATCGTCGTTTCATCCGTAATTTCGGTCAGGTGGCAGCTCCTCTCACAGCCCTTACTTCTGTCAAGACGTGCTTTAAGTGGTCCGTTTCCGCCCAGGGAGCTTTTGATCTCCTCAAGAATCGTTTTACATCCGCTCCTATCCTTGTTACACCTGACGTCTCTAGACAGTTCGTTGTCGAGGTTGACGCGTCAGAGGTGGGCGTGGGAGCCATTCTTTCTCAGCGCTCCCTCTCTGACGACAAGGTCCACCCATGCACGTATTTTTCTCATCGCCTGTCGCCGTCGGAACGTAACTATGATGTGGGTAACCGCGAACTGCTCGCCATCCGGTTAGCCCTAGGCGAATGGCGACAGTGGTTGGAGGGGGCGACCGTTCCTTTTGTCGTTTGGACTGACCATAGGAACCTTGAGTACATCCGTTCTGCCAAACGACTTAATGCGCGTCAGGCGCGTTGGGCGCTGTTTTTCGCTCGTTTCGAGTTCGTGATTTCTTATCGTCCGGGCTCTAAGAACACCAAGCCTGATGCTTTGTCTCGTCTCTTCAGTTCTTCAGTAGCCTCCACTGACCCCGAGGGGATTCTCCCTGAGGGGCGTGTTGTCGGGTTGACTGTCTGGGGAATTGAGAGGCAGGTAAAGCAAGCGCTCACTCACACTCCGTCGCCGCGCGCTTGTCCTAGGAACCTTCTTTTCGTTCCCGTTCCTACTCGTCTGGCCGTTCTTCAGTGGGCTCACTCTGCCAAGTTAGCCGGCCACCCTGGCGTTCGGGGTACGCTTGCTTCCATTCGCCAGCGTTTTTGGTGGCCCACCCGGGAGCATGACACGCGTCGTTTCGTGGCTGCTTGTTCGGTCTGCGCGCAGACTAAGTCCGGTAACTCTCCTCCTGCCGGCCGTCTCAGGCCGCTTCCTATTCCCTCTCGACCGTGGTCTCACATCGCCTTAGATTTTGTCACCGGACTGCCTTCGTCAGCGGGTAAGACTGTTATTCTTACGGTTGTCGATAGGTTCTCTAAGGCGGCTCATTTCATTCCCCTTGCTAAGCTTCCTTCTGCTAAAGAGACGGCACAAATCATCATCGAGAATGTTTTCAGAATTCATGGCCTTCCGTCAGACGTCGTTTCGGACAGAGGTCCGCAATTCACGTCTCAATTTTGGAGGGAGTTTTGCCGTTTGATTGGGGCTTCCGTCAGTCTCTCTTCCGGCTTTCACCCCCAGTCTAACGGTCAAGCAGAACGGGCCAATCAGACTATTGGTCGCATCTTACGCAGTCTTTCTTTTCGCAACCCTGCGTCTTGGTCAGAACAGCTCCCCTGGGCAGAATACGCCCACAACTCGCTTCCTTCGTCTGCGACCGGGCTATCTCCTTTTCAGAGTAGCCTCGGGTACCAGCCTCCGCTGTTCTCATCTCAGTTCGCCGAGTCCAGCGTCCCCTCCGCTCAGGCTTTTGTCCAACGTTGCGAGCGCACCTGGAAGAGGGTCAGGTCTGCACTTTGCCGTTATAGGACGCAGACTGTGAGGGCTGCTAATAAGCGTAGAACTAAGAGTCCTAGATATTGTCGCGGTCAGAGAGTTTGGCTCTCCACTCAGAACCTTCCCCTTAAGACGGCTTCTCGCAAGTTGACCCCGCGGTTCATTGGTCCGTTCCGTATTTCTCGGGTCATTAATCCTGTCGCAGTTCGACTTCTTCTTCCGCGATACCTTCGTCGCGTCCACCCGGTCTTCCATGTCTCCTGCATCAAGCCCGTCCTTCGCGCCCCCGCTCGTCTCCCCCCCCCCCCCCCCCCCCCCATCCTTGTCGAGGGCGCACCCATCTACAGGGTCCGTAGAATTTTGGACATGCGTCCTCGGGGCCGTGGTCACCAGTACCTCGTAGATTGGGAGGGGTACGGTCCTGAGGAGAGGAGTTGGGTTCCCTCTCGGGACGTGCTGGACCGTGCGCTGATCGAGGATTTCCTCCGTTGCCGCCAGGTTTCCTCCTCGAGTGCGCCAGGAGGCGCTCGGTGAGTGGGGGGGTACTGTCATGTACTGTCATGTTGTGTCTTGTCTCTGTCCTTTCCCTTCACCCTGTCTCCCTCTGCTGGTCGTTGTTAGGTTACCTTTTCTCCCCCTCTTTCCCCCAGCTGTGCCTTGTCTCCTCCTAACCACCTCGTCACCCCTTTTCCCACCTGTTCCCTTTTTCCCTCTGATTAGGTCCCTATATCTCTCTCTGTTTCTGCTCCTGTCTTTGTCGGATTCTTGTTTGTTGTGTTTCATGCCTGAACCAGACTGTCGTCATGTTTGCTGTAACCTTGTCTTGTCCTGTCGGAATCTGCCGGTCCGTCTGAGCCTACCTATGTTTGGTAATTAAAGAAGCTCTGTTTAAGTTAATTCGCTTTTGGGTCCTCATTCACGCACCGTAACAATATGAGGACGTAGGAGCCCGTCCAGATTCATGACCCGATTATCCAGGTGCATGTTGCTTAGACCTACTAATCCATCCTTGGTTTACAAGTTAAATACATTGTTTATATATGCCTATACAAATCCATCGACCACATCCATTTAAAGCAATGATTGTCAATTGAAATTGTGGTTGTTCTGTTCTCCTGTTGTGCGCCTTGAGTGTTTGTCCCCTTAAGCACATTATTCCAATATTTTTCCGAGCTCTGAATTGACACAATGAACACTTTTGAAAAGATAGTCGGTTAAAAATAAGAGTATGAATGACAATAAACGTATGACTTGGATTGTATGCGTAATAGTGTAGTAAACAGTATCGCTCAGCGTGGGAACTTTTGGTGTTAGGAAAGTTTCCGTTTTTAGCCTCCATGACACGTATCACTTCGTTGTCTTGTTGGTAATAGTAAAAATGCATGACAGTCGGCATTGTAATGGTCTAACAGGTGTTTTTCATTTTGCTTCTCACATTAAACAGACATTTGAGAACGGAATTGCTTACAGTTGTACCTATGATGCAGAGACACACTAAAGCTGTACAGTGTAGTTTGAATAATCAGTTTCAATTATTTGCAGATGAATTCCCTATTATTTACAAATCGAAAGATGTACCATTTGAAATGAATGTGGCAGAACAGTTTAGCATAGAGTTCTTGTGGGTGTCTTCTCCTTCAGTCTTTTTGCCTCCTAGGCCTTGTTTCTCATTACATGGGATTTCCCCAGTGCCAACTTCACACGAGATGGCCGCTGTCTACTGTCATGTGGTGCTGAATGACAGATATCGCTATGCCGATATTGCTGCTGTCCATGGACCTGAAATGTACAATGTACGACCGTCCAAACTTGACCCCACACACAAACACACACATTGATGCCAATCTCTCACACACTTTTGAACATTGCACAACCTGCAACAAAAAACTGAAAGAGCATTTTATTCCGTTTGTGTTTGAATAAAGACCCGAAGAATTCAATCAATGTGTGGATGTTGATTGGACAATGTATATGTGCTTTGCAGAAGTCATTTTTTAAATTCCCTGTAGCGTGAATTTTACTGGAGCATGATCAGATTGCTTTGTTTAAACCAGAATAAAGATTTGGTCTGAGAAACTATGCCGATTATAGCACGATAGCTTTATTTTTATTTTTAAATGAGGCAATGTATATATGACCCCCTTTCAAAGAGTCGCTCATTTATCACTTTCTTGCAGATATACAGTGCCTTCAGAAAGTGTTAATACCCCTTAACGTATTCCTCATGTTGTTTTCTTACAGCCTGAATTCCAAATGGATTAAATTATAGTTTTTTATCATCTCACCCAGCTACAGACAACACCCCATAATGACAAAGTAAAAACATGTTTTAATTTTTTTTTCAAATGTATTGAAAATGAAATACAGAAATATTCACAATACATGTTAGAATCACCTTTGGCAGCGATTAAAGCTGTGAGTCTTTCTGGGTAAGTCTCCAAAAGCTTTGCACCCTTGGATTGTACCATATTTGCAATATCACAATATATACAGTACCAGTCAAAAGTCTGGACACACCTACTCATTTAAGGGTTTTTCTTTATTTTACAATTTTTTACATTTTAGAAAAATAGTGAAGACATCAAAACTATGAAATAGCACAATTGGAATCATGTAGTAAGCATTAACTGTTAAACAAATCAAAATATATTTTACATTTGAGAATCTTTGAAGTAGCCATCCTTTTCCTTGACCACTTTGCACACTCTTGGCATTCTCTCAAACCTTTTCATGAGGTAGTCACCAGGAATGTTTTTCAATTAACAGGTGTACCTTCTTAAAAGTTCATTTGTGGAATTTCTTTCCTTCTTAAAGCGTTTGAGCCAATAGGTTGTGTTGTGACAAGGTAGGGATGGTTTACAGAAGATATCCCTATTTGGTAAAAGACCAAGTCCATATTATGCCAAGAACAGCTCAAATAAGCAAAGAGAAACAAGTCCATCTTTACTTAAGACATGAATGTCAGTCAAAACGGAAAAATTCAAGAACTTTGAAAGTTTCTTCTAGTGTAGTCCCAAAAACCATGAAGCGTTTTGATGAAACTGGCTCTCATGAGGACTGCCACAGGAAAGGAAGACCCAAAGTTACCTTTGCTGCAGAGGATAGGTTCAGCAGAGTTCACTGCACCTCAGATTGGAGCCCAAATAAAAGCTTCACAGAGTTCAAGAAACACACATCTCAACATGCACTGTTCATAGGAGACTGCGTGAATCAGGCCTTCATGGTTGAATTGTTCCATTGAAACCACTACTAAAGGACGGACGCCAATAATAAGAAGAGACTTGCATGGGACAAGAAACACGAGCAATGGACCTACAGTGCCTTGCAAAAGTATTCGGCCCCCTTGAACTTTGCGACCTTTTGCCACATTTCAGGCTTCAAACATAAAGATATAAAACTGTATTTTTTTGTGAAGAATCAACAACAAGTGGGACACAATCATGAAGTAGAAGGACATTTATTGGATATTTCAAACTTTTTTAACAAATAAAAAACAGAAAAATTATTCAGCCCCCTTAAGTTAATACTTTGTAGCGCCACCTTTTGCTGCGATTACAGCTGTAAGTCGCTTGGGATATGTCTCTATCAGTTTTGCACATCGAGAGACTGACATTTTTTCCCATTCCTCCTTGCAAAACAGCTCCAGCTCAGTGAGGTTGGATGGAGAGCATTTGTGAACAGCAGTTTTCAGTTCTTTCCACAGATTCTTGATTGGATTCAGGTCTGGACTTTGACTTGGCCATTCTAACACCTGGATATGTTTATTTTTGAACCATTCCATTGTAGATTTTGCTTTATGTTTTGGATCATTGTCTTGTTGAAAGACAAATCTCCAGTCCCATCAGGTTTTCTTCCAGAATGGTCCTGTATTTGGCTCCATCCATCTTCCCATCAATTTTAACCATCTTCCCTGTCCCTGCTGAAGAAAAGCAGGCCCAAACCATGATGCTGCCACCACCATGTTTGACAGTGGGGATGGTGTGTTCAGTGTGATGAGCTGTGTTGCTTTTACGCCAAACATAATGTTTTGCATTGTTGCCAAAAAGTTCAATTTTGGTTTCATCTGACCAGAGCACCTTCTTCCACATGTTTGGTGTGTCTCCCAGGTGGCTTGTGGCAAACTTTAAACAACACTTTTTATGGATATCTTTAAGAAATGGCTTTCTTCTTGCCACTCTTCCATAAAGGCCAGATTTGTGCAATATACGACTGATTGTTGTCCTATGGACAGAGTCTCCCACCTCAGCTGTAGATCTCTGCAGTTCATCCAGAGTGATCATGGGACTCTTGGCTGCATCTCTGATCAGTCTTCTCCTTGTATGAGCTGAAAGTTTAGAGGGACGGCCAGGTCTTGGTAGATTTGCAGTGGTCTGATACTCCTTCCATTTCCATATTATCCTTGCTCCTTGGGATGTTTAAAGCTTGGGAAATCTTTTTGTATCCAAATCCGGCTTTAAACTTCTTCACAACAGTATCTCGGACCTGCCTGGTGTGTTCCTTGTTCTTCATGATGCTCTCTGCGCTTTTAACGGACCTCTGAGACTATCACAGTGCAGGTGCATTTATACGGAGACTTGATTACACACAGGTGGATTGTATTTATCATCATTAGTCATTTAGGTCAACATTGGATCATTCAGAGATCCTCACTGAACTTCTGGAGAGAGTTTGCTGCACTGAAAGTAAAGGGGCTGAATAATTTTGCACGCCCAATTTTTCAGTTTTTGATTTGTTAAAAAAGTTTGAAATATCCAATAAATGTTGTTCCACTTCATGACTGTGTCCCACTTGTTGTTGATTCTTCACAAAAATACAGTTTTATATCTTTATGTTTGAAGCCTGAAATGTGGCAAAAGGTTGCAAAGTTCAAGGGGGCCGAATACTTTCGCAAGGCACTGTAAGTCTGGTGGAAATCTGTCCTTTGGTCTGATGAGTTCAAATTTGAGATTTTTTTCTCTTCAATGTGTGTGTGTAAAGAATCCAGGGTGTTTAGTTGGGTCTACTCTTCATTATAAAACAATTTGTTGAATGGTTTAAAATCCATCAGAAGCTGCTTCAATTCATGGTGGCTCTGAGTAAGTCTCGGGGACAGAGCTTGTTTTGCCAAGGAAAGTGAAAAGGACTGAGGGAAAGTAAACTGGAAAATACATGGAAAGGATCATGGAAGAACCTCAGAGAACATTGCATTTTCAAGATCATGTAACATCAAAATGCATTTTATATTCCTGCCCTGACAGAAAAACCACATGTAACCAACTTACATTTTATGTGAGCACAAATTACATTTTGGTACACAACGTGATCACATTTTCACATTTGTAGTTCACATAAGATTACATTCAAATATGTTTTTGGAACACTTCCCGTGTTCACATGTGAAATTCATGTGGTTTTTGCCTAAACGCCCTGCAGTTCCACACTCAAGGTTCTTAATGATGCTTTAAATGCACATGTATGATTGTGCATGTGTAATGGGTTGAAAACAAAGTAACTAAAAACAGACACCCATTTATTATATCCCCCCCCATATTGTTTATGTATTTGTCTTAATGAATCTAAATGGTATTTTCAACATACTTTAGCGTCAGCAGTCCATAAGGCCAATAGATGGCGCTGTTGTACTGTTGTAGCAGGAGAAACATTAAGTTCAGGCCAAGCGCTCACCATTCTGCAGAATAAGGACCAGAACTTTACAGAGGTAAACTGTGTCTGTTCTTTTACTATTACAGGTATGTAACAGCACTTCAAACGTTCAACTACATACACAATATGTAATAACATGCTATTTAACAACGTTGTCCAGATATTATCACGTTAGGAAAGGTTTTGTTTTGGCTCTGTGTCGAACTGAGTGAGAGAAGAAGGTATTTACATTGAGTGAGAGTATATGTTAGCTTGATGCTAGCTGAGGTAAAAAAAACATTTACGAGTTACAGAGACTATGTTTACTGAGTAGCTGACTTGTACTGGATTTAGTCTAGGAGATTTTTTATCAAGAATCCATTTGTTAGGGATTTCGGAGTTGGTTTTAGATGTTATTGGTTGTTTTGTGTAAAATTGTGCTCACTAGCTGGTAAACTGGCCGAGCACGCTCAGTCTGGTGGACTTTTAGTACATACAGTGAGAGAGAGAGGATTTTCTGGAGGTGCCACTATCTTAAAGCTGAATGTATTGTTGTCACTTTTCTATAGAGGTAGCGGTATATAGAAAAACATTCAGTTATTTATGGTTTCATATATAGGTGTTTCTATTGTATGAATGTGAAATACATTGTGGTTTTCATGTGAAACCAAAAATTTTTGAATTCTGTTTTAGGTAAAGTGCATTTATGTTGTGTAATTTAAAGTGTGCACTTGTTTGATGTGAATATTTTCAAAGTACTTACAAGAAAATAGACAATTGAACAAGAGAAAAAAAACATTCTTCAGAATAAAGAAAGCGCCAGAACTTGGCAGACGTAAACTTGTGTCCGTTCTTTTTACTATTGCAGGCCACCTCAGCTACACATGTACTCTGTCTGCACACGCATCCACGCATGCACATACACACGGACAAACACACACTAATGTTCTCTCTCTTGTGCTTGTCAGCAGTTCATCGTGGCCCTGTCGTTCGCCTCCTTCACCAAAGCTCTGTCAAGGACCTACATGAAGAGTGCCATCACTCAGACACTTTTTCCCTGTCCAGCTCTCTCATCGGACTCATAGACGGCAGCTTTGAGATGGGTATCAACAATAACATTGAGTTGCTTCAGAACTCATGTAGTAAAAACCAGATACAGACTACAGTATGATTGATTTTTCTTGTGGTTCAATCAGAGTCTGCTCTCAATACTGTCCAGTTTTATAGTTGTTCCTATTAATTGATTGACTGGCTTTTGTCCATGACTCTACTGTCAAACCCCTAACATTGTTTTATTTGATGCTTTGTTGTTGCAGTCTAGTATCCAAACTGATATGCCATTTTTAGTAGAAAAAAAAAATGTTTATAATTTGTGATTCCTGACTACTGTAGTGTTGTGGTTTCTTGCAGGTAACCTGCTGTTCCTGGCTGTGGTCAGCCATTTTGGGGCGAAGCTGCACCGGCCCAGGCTCATTGCTATGGGCTGTTTCCTCATGGCTGTAGGATCCTTCCTCACAGGCCTGCCACACTTCTTCATGGGATGGTAAAACAACTGAAATACTGGTTAAACTTGTAGTTGTAGAGATACTCCAATGCGGAGGAAAGTTTCACTTTAGAAATAAAGTAATGTATCCAGTTGTTGATTAATCTCAGTTAACTTCTAACTAAAGTCTTAAGTAATTGGTCAGCTGCTTGATTATGTTTTGGGGCCATACATGTTAAGAGAAGGGATTAACTTGTTATGGCTGCAATCAATGGATCCCGGAGGTCCTAGGCATAATCAACTTCACCAAGCCGCTGGAAATCGAACGCGCCCACAGAACATCAGCGCCGAAACCCCGGCCAGATGAGCCCCCACGAGCCGTATTGATCAGGTTCCTCCGTTTCCAAGACAGAGAGAAGATACTGCAACTCGCAAGAGCCAAAGGGGACATCACCATTGATGGAAAGAGGGTCAGCCTTTTCCCAGATATGAGCGTGGATCTCGCCAGACGTCGCAATCAGTTCAGACCTGCCGCCAAAGCACTGAAGGAGAAGAACATCACCGGCTACCTCATCCACCCTGCATGGATGAAAGTTCAGTACCAAGGCCGAAGCCATCTCTTCAACACACCGGGAGAAGTGCACACTTTTCTCAAAAAACTGAGCAACGTCTGAGCCAGGACGGTCTCTCTGGGGGATAAAATGCAGTTTTTTCAACTCATTTCATTTTCAACTAACCGTATCTTCCCGGGGTGAGTTCTAATACATTTACAGGAGAGTATATTTTGGTTTAGTCCATATCTACTGGGCGAAGCAATAAGTGGGCTTAGGCTTAGGCTTTCCCCCTCATTTATGTTAATCTTTCGAAAAGAGACTCAAGCATCCCTTACCGTGGGCAGTAAATATTCAGCCATAAATATCTATTCACAACGTTTGTTTTCAATTTAGAGAGCTCGCAGGTTTTAGTTTACGCCAAGTTTTAGCTAGTAAGAGCAAGACGGAAAGCGAGCAGCAACGTATCTCTACAAGTGTATTCATGTTTGATTGTTGGGATTGTTGTTTTAGTCTGACAATCGGGGTGGGTGGGATTTTTATTATTTTTTTCTTCCTTTTTTCTATGTTTATTGTTTCCCTCCTAAAGAGACACACAGGTCACTTTTGTGCTCAAACCAAAGTTGAAACATTTCCTAATTATCTGCATATGATAGATTTCTATTCAGTTACATATTTGAAACCCAACCTATGCTTAATCCACTAAAATATGTCACATTCAACGCATAACCTGTCATTATGAAAATCACTGTATTCAAACCTGTGTAGATCAGTCAATTCTTAACTTAAAGACTTAAAACTCAGGATTCTGTAAGTGGCTATGTCAATCAAGACATGTGGTTACTTATAGCTTCCTGTGCCAACCGGAAGTGCCTTTAATTGGGTCACAGTGTTTCGAAGGGTTAAAAAAGTCACATCTCTCCAAAATGTCATATGTGTGACTAGGTAACCCTCCTGAACTGTAAATCAGTCATTTCTCGCAACAGATGTCAAAGAAAAGCTCTCTCTCACACACACACACACAGACACACACACACAGCAAGGATGGAGTGATAAAGTGCGGTGCTTAAAGACACAGAGAGCAGGCAATTGCATTACCATAATCCCTAGGCCGTGCGGAGTTCAACAAGACACCCCACTTGACTGTAGCTCACTTGGTCTGACCACAGTGACCATGCAAAAAAGTAGTCTCATGTAGCAGGCTTTGTCTGCGTAAAAAGTAATCTCATGTAGCTCACTCGGTCTGACCGGTGACCGCAGGGACCATGCAAAAAAAGTAGTATCATGTAGCTCACTCAGACCGGTCTGACCGCAGTGACCGTGCAAAAAAGTAATCTCATGTAGCTCACTTGGTCTGAGCATAGGGACCATTTAAAAAAAGTAGTCTCATCAATGTGATTGTTTTTAATGGAGAATTTGACTATGAGATGAGAGAATTTGACTATGAGATGACAATATAGTAGTTTGGGGAGTATTTTCTATAATAGAATGTATTTGACTACAAGCAGAGTAGGGGCCTCATCCTGAGCATTCTCAAATGGAAAAACACAGTTTGATCATGTGCTGACAGAGAGAGAGGGAGGAGTTTGGGGAGAGTTTAAAATGAGAAGAGTGATTTTTTCTAATAGGCTGCATTTCACTTTGAGCTAACAAGGAGATGAGCATTCTAGAGTGGTGAGGAGTGGTTTCATGTATATTTTTGAGTATCAATTAAGCAGCCAGAAGCACTGTACTTTCTTTATTGCTTAAGGGATTGTGTTAAGTTGTTTTATTTACTATTATTTCCCTTTTCAATAGAATAGAATAGAATAGTATAGAATTGTATAGATGGCTCCAGTGCGCTCATGTCCAATATGCTATAAGGTTGTGGTTGGCTTTAGTCAGCACCTTAGGTATGTACACCATGTGAGGAACAGTGAGGAGAGGGTACTCCTCTGTAAGTGGCAGTCAGGCCGTGTCAATGTCAGGCAGGAGCAGTGTCCAGTGTCAGGATGCTCCACACATCTTAGCAGACTGGACCGGCATATAGACTCCCACTCAGAGCTCAACAGAGCACAGAGGAGACAGGTTTTAGAGGACCTTAGGAGACGGCTGACGATGGAGAGGCTGGCGGTGTTGAGGGCATCGACCCCTGACATCCCTATGGCGACAGATTTAGACATTGTGGAGACTGTAAGGAGAGAAGAGGAGGAGGAGGAAATGTTATGTTCACCTACAGAAGCAGAGGAGGAAGTGGACTGCAAAGAGGATTCCTGCCACTGCCATGCACCAATCCTGAGACTGAAAAAAGCTGTAAAAGAGAGGGATGAGGCACTGCATACAAGAAGTGAGACCAACAAATCCATTAAAGAGGACAACCTTAAGTTGATCTCTGATCTGCAAAGGTTGAGAAAGATGTACCAGCTGCTGAAAAGGCAGATGGGGATTGGCATGGTGAAGGCCCTCAACTTTCAGGCAGAGTCAGACACAGACACAAATCAAGAGGAGCAGGACCAAGCTAGAGGTTCAGGGGACCAGAGAGAGGAGCCTACAGTGTCCGGGTCAAGCTGCAAACTCATCTTCCCGGGCTCTGCTATGAGTAAGTACTGTTTCTTCAAATAGTGACAAGAGTTTGTGTTTGAAAAGAATATGATAAACCACCTGACTGATTCATGTAGCCTCATGAGATTGTAATTCTAGTCTAAAATGTTATGTTTTTTTGATTAGGTGTGTTTATCGAGGGATTCAGGAAGACCTGTGAGGGCCCTAATCCAAATTATAAGCTGAGTGAAAATTGTGCCTCAAAGGTCAAGAGGGTGACGCAATTTTTAAACTACATGGCGAAGAATGAGACCTACCAGTCCTCTCTCATTTTCCTGACAGACCATGACAAAATAAGGAAGTAAGCAGAATTATTTTTTCTCTCTAGCCTCACAAGCATTAACCAACAATACAGTATTTGATTGTATGATTTGTGTGTGTGTGTGTGTGTGTGTGTGTGTGTGTGTGTGTTTAGATGGGTTCAATTCCTCCAGAAGAACAAGGCAATCACCACAGTCAACCACTACACCTTGACTATTGGTGCATTTCTTAAATATTCTGAGGAGACCCCTCCATCTGGCTGCCGGCTGACCGTGAACCAATGGAGGGGGATCAACCGGTTGATGAAGGGCATTAGCAAGTCCATGAGACGACCAGTTTCCCTTCACCAGATAAAGGTGAAGGACAACAAGGAAGGCAAGGTGGTGTCCAAAAAGAGCCTGCTGGAGTGCCAGTCTCTTGCCAAGGCCAAAATCCCTCAAGTGCTGAGTAAGTTTTTCTCAATCTGTGATGTCACTGTTTTTACACACTTATAGACGTCAGAGATGTATAGAATGCATTATGGAGTGGGATTATGAAGCTGCCTTTTTTTATTTTCATGTTCACAGAAACATTGGAAGAAACAAGGACACAGAGGAATCAGTACAGGTTTTATGGGTACCTGTGTGCCTACTTTACATCCATATACGGCCACAGACCAGGCCTATATAAAAACATGTTGGTGAAAGAGGTGGAGGAGGCAAAATGTGACCAGTCTGGGGTGTACCTGATCAATGTAAGTCTATGAAATACAGCTGGCTGTGTTTATTTGTTTGTTTGCTTGGTTGGTTATCTTTGGAAACAATTGCAGTCGCAGGAGCGTAATGTGTTTTTTTGTGTTTTTTCTCTGTTCAATTTCTATTAGGTGGGGGAACACAAAACAAATCGGGAGTACGGCATGGTCCAGATGCCGCTGACAAAGGAGGAGTACAGCTGGTTTTCCGACTTCCTCAAATTCAAGCACTGTCTCTTAGGGGGAAAGAAGGCCCAGCACTTCTTTTTCAATTCAACAAACACTCAGATGAAGAACCTGCCTGCCTACCTGAGGGAGGTGTGGAAGGAGATGGGTCTGCCCGAATGTCCTTCATTCACTGACCTGAGGACCTCCATTGTCACTCATGTAGGTCAGATTAGATAGGAATCTAATTAATGTAAGATCCTATTCTATTGTTGTCTGAAGTAATATCAATAATATCATATATTTGTTTGTGTGTGTGTGTGTGTGTCTTACAGGTAAAAAACATGCTCCCAAAGGTTGACAGGGAAAGGGTGGCCAACTTCATGTGCCACAACATCCAGACGGCAGACAAATATTATGCCATGAATTTAAATCCAACCCAAGCAAATGAAACCAGGGCACTCTTTGAGGCTGCACTGAAGGGGGAAGATAACACAGTCGCTGCAGAGAACCAGCCCTCCACCTCAGGAGAAAGAAAGCAGAAGGTGAGAGAGGATGCCTCCCTCTCCGACGGGAGCACCACCCCTGAAGAGACCAAGGTGATGTACCAGGAGTCTGGCACGTCCGCCGGTGACTCGGAAGAGGAGGAAGAGGATGAAGATGAGGAACAGATGGCCAGACAACTTCCAGTAAGATCAGCTATTCTGACAGGACACATTTGATTATCAAAATGTACTTGTAAACTATGTAACAGTCAAGTGTGAATTCTGAGATATATCTAATTTCTTGTGTTTGCTCTGTCAGGAGACACCTTCCAAGGTGACCAATCCTCAGGTGGAGATGGAACTTACCCCAAAGAGGAAGTGGAGCATCTGCACACGCCGCATGGAGGTCGCCATCAGCCCCATGCTAGTCTCACCCCTCAAAGTGAGGCTCAAGTCGCCCCCCCACCAGTCCCTCATTGTCACATTAAAAGGGATGCAACAACTAAACTCAAATAAAGTCAGACTAAAAAATGCCATTGCCTCAAGGAGGTTAAAGCTGCAGGAGAAGGTGCAAAAGAGAGGAGGGGACCCCTGATGCAGCTCGAAGGAAGGGGAGCCGACCAACAACAAGACTTCCTCTTGCAAATAGTCATGTAGATTGTTTTAGACTCTCACATTTATACTGTTCTGATTTTGTTTGGTTTGATTTTCAATTTTGGTGTGCTTGTTTACATTTTAGAAGTGTAAAATGTGTGTAATTTAGTCTAACTGTCTGTTCAATTTTCTATTTTGGTGTGATTCTTTATAATGTAAAGGTTTGTTCTGTTTTATTAAATAACTAGTTTAGTAATTATTTGTGTTGTGCTTTCTTTAAGGTTATATTCTAACTGTCTGTTCAATTTTCTATTTTGGTGTGATTCTTTATAATGTAAAGGTTTGTTCTGTTTTATTAAATAACTAGTTGAGTAATTATTTGTGTTGTGCTTTCTTTAAGGTTTATATTTAGTTTGTCACTTAATTTGTAAGTGTTAAACATTCACTGTCTTGTGTTGTTGTCTGTGAAGGTAGGAACAAATATTTAGGCATTATTGGCATGGGAATCATATGTTTACATTGGCAAAGCAAATTAAGTAGATAATAAACAAAAGTGAAATAAACAATAAAGTCCTGCTGTAGACTGTACTACTGCTGTTCAGGAAGCACAATTTGAACTAGAAACTTACACAGACAGGCTGAAATAAACACTAAAAAATAACAAATGGCATCACCGTAATATCCCGCTTGACCGTAGCTCGCTCGGTCTGAGCGCAGCGACCATGAGAAAAGTAAGCCCAAAATGAAGCCTGCCCCACAACGTCATTTGCTTTTGGGTGACAGTGAGAGAACCGTTAGGTTTAGAAGGACAATTCAACCACAGGAATGTTCCTAACGTCCTTCCGATCCATGCAAGCCTTACCTTGACCGTGTGGCATCAACCCTTAAAAATAAAACAGTGTTTTTTGATCTCACAGATTACAATGACATCTCTCCCCATAGGAATACATTGACAGCTCCCCTAAATTCAACCTGGAGCCTATGTGGGTTAATAATGCCTTATGAACCTGTCTTCAATGCCAATCCATCAGGCCACTATGAGGTCTACCTGTGTCGATTCTAAGCTTCCTGGAGCAACCGGAAGTGGTTAAATTCACCCAAAATGTATTTTGATGTACATAACCTGCAAATGTGAAAATGACTGCATTCAACCCTGGGTAGATCAGTCAATTCTTAACATAAAGACTTTAGGATTCTCAGGATTCTGTAAGAGAATACCCAAAGCAAGATATTTGTTTACCTATAGCTTCCTGTGCCAACCGGAAGTGCCTTTAATTGGTGTCTCAGGGGCTTCTCCTTAGGAGGGATGGGGACACCACCACGGGACAGACCCCACACTCATCGCTAGAGATCGAACTTCAGACTCCCTTCAAAACCACTGAACCCCTCAACACACCGAAAGAGATTACGGTGCACACCCTTAGAGGGAGCCGGAACAGGATAACTCCCTCCACCATCACAGAGACACAGAGGAGGAGGAACTATCCAACACCCAGGGAGAGAGAACAAGTGACGTCAGTCGAACACAGTCAGAAAGAGGAGGTGGAAGAGGCGTTAGATAGAGGAGGATATTACCCCAGAGGCCATTCCTCCTGTTCATGTGAGCAAGAAAGAGCAGAAGGCTCTTAAATACATTGTTTATATATGCCTATACAAATCCATCGACCACATCCATTTAAAGCAATGATTGTCAATTGAAATTGTGGTTGTTCTGTTCTCCTGTTGTGCGCCTTGAGTGTTTGTCCCCTTATGCACATTATTCCAATATTTTTCCGAGCTCTGAATTGACACAATGAACACTTTTGAAAAGATAGTCGGTTAAAAATAAGAGTATGAATGACAATAAACGTATGACTTGGATTGTATGCGTAATAGTGTAGTAAACAGTATTGCTCAGCGCGGGAACTTTTGGTGTTAGGAAAGTTTCCGTTTTTAGCCTCCATGACACGTATCACTTCGTTGTCTTGTTGGTAATAGTAAAAATGCATGACAGTCGGCATTGTAATGGTCTAACAGGTGTTTTTCATTTTGCTTCTCACATTAAACAGACATTTGAGAACGGAATTGCTTACAGTTGTACCTATGATGCAGAGACACACTAAAGCTGTACAGTGTAGTTTGAATAATCAGTTTAAATTATTTGCAGAGGAATTCCCTATTATTTACAAATCGAAAGATGTACCATTTGAAATGAATGTGGCAGAACAGTTTAGCATAGAGTTCTTGTGGGTGTCTTCTCCTTCAGTCTTTTTGCCTCCTAGGCCTTGTTTCTCATTACATGGGATTTCCCCAGTGCCAACTTCACACGAGATGGCCGCTGTCTACTGTCATGTGGTGCTGAATGACAGATATCGCTATGCCGATATTGCTGCTGTCCATGGACCTGAAATGTACAATGTACGACCGTCCAAACTTGACCCCACACACAAACACACACATTGATGCCAATCTCTCACACACTTTTGAACATTGCACAACCTGCAACAAAAAACTGAAAGAGCATTTTATTCCGTTTGTGTTTGAATAAAGACCCGAAGAATTCAATCAATGTGTGGATGTTGATTGGACAATGTATATGTGCTTTGCAGAAGTCATTTTTTAAATTCCCTTTAGCGTGAATTTTACTGGAGCATGATCAGATTGCTTTGTTTAAACCAGAATAAAGATTTGGTCTGAGAAACTATGCCGATTATAGCACGATAGCTTTATTTTTATTTTTAAATGAGGCAATGTATATATGACCCCCTTTCAAAGAGTCGCTCATTTATCACTTTCTTGCAGATATACAGTGCCTTCAGAAAGTGTTAATACCCCTTAACGTATTCCTCATGTTGTTTTCTTACAGCCTGAATTCCAAATGGATTAAATTATAGTTTTTTATCATCTCACCCAGCTACAGACAACACCCCATAATGACAAAGTAAAAACATGTTTTAATTTTTTTTTCAAATGTATTGAAAATGAAATACAGAAATATTCACAATACATGTTAGAATCACCTTTGGCAGCGATTAAAGCTGTGAGTCTTTCTGGGTAAGTCTCCAAAAGCTTTGCACCCTTGGATTGTACCATATTTGCAATATCACAATATATACAGTACCAGTCAAAAGTCTGGACACACCTACTCATTTAAGGGTTTTTCTTTATTTTACAATTTTTTACATTTTAGAAAAATAGTGAAGACATCAAAACTATGAAATAGCACAATTGGAATCATGTAGTAAGCATTAACTGTTAAACAAATCAAAATATATTTTACATTTGAGAATCTTTGAAGTAGCCATCCTTTTCCTTGACCACTTTGCACACTCTTGGCATTCTCTCAAACCTTTTCATGAGGTAGTCACCAGGAATGTTTTTCAATTAACAGGTGTACCTTCTTAAAAGTTCATTTGTGGAATTTCTTTCCTTCTTAAAGCGTTTGAGCCAATAGGTTGTGTTGTGACAAGGTAGGGATGGTTTACAGAAGATATCCCTATTTGGTAAAAGACCAAGTCCATATTATGCCAAGAACAGCTCAAATAAGCAAAGAGAAACAAGTCCATCTTTACTTAAGACATGAATGTCAGTCAAAACGGAAAAATTCAAGAACTTTGAAAGTTTCTTCTAGTGTAGTCCCAAAAACCATGAAGCGTTTTGATGAAACTGGCTCTCATGAGGACTGCCACAGGAAAGGAAGACCCAAAGTTACCTCTGCTGCAGAGGATAGGTTCAGCAGAGTTCACTGCACCTCAGATTGGAGCCCAAATAAAAGCTTCACAGAGTTCAAGAAACACACACATCTCAACATGCACTGTTCATAGGAGACTGCGTGAATCAGGCCTTCATGGTTGAATTGTTCCATTGAAACCACTACTAAAGGACGGACGCCAATAATAAGAAGAGACTTGCATGGGACAAGAAACACGAGCAATGGACCTACAGTGCCTTGCAAAAGTATTCGGCCCCCTTGAACTTTGCGACCTTTTGCCACATTTCAGGCTTCAAACATAAAGATATAAAACTGTATTTTTTTGTGAAGAATCAACAACAAGTGGGACACAATCATGAAGTAGAAGGACATTTATTGGATATTTCAAACTTTTTTAACAAATAAAAAACAGAAAAATTATTCAGCCCCCTTAAGTTAATACTTTGTAGCGCCACCTTTTGCTGCGATTACAGCTGTAAGTCGCTTGGGATATGTCTCTATCAGTTTTGCACATCGAGAGACTGACATTTTTTCCCATTCCTCCTTGCAAAACAGCTCCAGCTCAGTGAGGTTGGATGGAGAGCATTTGTGAACAGCAGTTTTCAGTTCTTTCCACAGATTCTTGATTGGATTCAGGTCTGGACTTTGACTTGGCCATTCTAACACCTGGATATGTTTATTTTTGAACCATTCCATTGTAGATTTTGCTTTATGTTTTGGATCATTGTCTTGTTGAAAGACAAATCTCCAGTCCCATCAGGTTTTCTTCCAGAATGGTCCTGTATTTGGCTCCATCCATCTTCCCATCAATTTTAACCATCTTCCCTGTCCCTGCTGAAGAAAAGCAGGCCCAAACCATGATGCTGCCACCACCATGTTTGACAGTGGGGATGGTGTGTTCAGTGTGATGAGCTGTGTTGCTTTTACGCCAAACATAATGTTTTGCATTGTTGCCAAAAAGTTCAATTTTGGTTTCATCTGACCAGAGCACCTTCTTCCACATGTTTGGTGTGTCTCCCAGGTGGCTTGTGGCAAACTTTAAACAACACTTTTTATGGATATCTTTAAGAAATGGCTTTCTTCTTGCCACTCTTCCATAAAGGCCAGATTTGTGCAATATACGACTGATTGTTGTCCTATGGACAGAGTCTCCCACCTCAGCTGTAGATCTCTGCAGTTCATCCAGAGTGATCATGGGACTCTTGGCTGCATCTCTGGTCAGTCTTCTCCTTGTATGAGCTGAAAGTTTAGAGGGACGGCCAGGTCTTGGTAGATTTGCAGTGGTCTGATACTCCTTCCATTTCAATATTATCCTTGCTCCTTGGGATGTTTAAAGCTTGGGAAATCTTTTTGTATCCAAATCCGGCTTTAAACTTCTTCACAACAGTATCTCGGACCTGCCTGATGTGTTCCTTGTTCTTCATGATGCTCTCTGCGCTTTTAACGGACCTCTGAGACTATCACAGTGCAGGTGCATTTATACGGAGACTTGATTACACACAGGTGGATTGTATTTATCATCATTAGTCATTTAGGTCAACATTGGATCATTCAGAGATCCTCACTGAACTTCTGGAGAGAGTTTGCTGCACTGAAAGTAAAGGGGCTGAATAATTTTGCACGCCCAATTTTTCAGTTTTTGATTTGTTAAAAAAGTTTGAAATATCCAATAAATGTCGTTCCACTTCATGACTGTGTCCCACTTGTTGTTGATTCTTCACAAAAATACAGTTTTATATCTTTATGTTTGAAGCCTGAAATGTGGCAAAAGGTTGCAAAGTTCAAGGGGGCCGAATACTTTCGCAAGGCACTGTAAGTCTGGTGGAAATCTGTCCTTTGGTCTGATGAGTTCAAATTTGAGATTTTTTTCCCTTCAATGTGTGTGTGTAAAGAATCCAGGGTGTTTAGTTGGGTCTACTCTTCATTATAAAACAATTTGTTGAATGGTTTAAAATCCATCAGAAGCTGCTTCAATTCATGGTGGCTCTGAGTAAGTCTCGGGGACAGAGCTTGTTTTGCCAAGGAAAGTGAAAAGGACTGAGGGAAAGTAAACTGGAAAATACATGGAAAGGATCATGGAAGAACCTCAGAGAACATTGCATTTTCAAGATCATGTAACATCAAAATGCATTTTATATTCCTGCCCTGACAGAAAAACCACATGTAACCAACTTACATTTTATGTGAGCACAAATTACATTTTGGTACACAACGTGATCACATTTTCACATTTGTAGTTCACATAAGATTACATTCAAATATGTTTTTGGAACACTTCCCGTGTTCACATGTGAAATTCATGTGGTTTTTGCCTAAACGCCCTGCAGTTCCACACTCAAGGTTCTTAATGATGCTTTAAATGCACATGTATGATTGTGCATGTGTAATGGGTTGAAAACAAAGTAACTAAAAACAGACACCCATTTATTATACCCCCCCCCCATATTGTTTATGTATTTGTCTTAATGAATCTAAATGGTATTTTCAACATACTTTAGCGTCAGCAGTCCATAAGGCCAATAGATGGCGCTGTTGTACTGTTGTAGCAGGAGAAACATTAAGTTCAGGCCAAGCGCTCACCATTCTGCAGAATAAGGACCAGAACTTTACAGAGGTAAACTGTGTCTGTTCTTTTACTATTACAGGTATGTAACAGCACTTCAAACGTTCAACTACATACACAATATGTAATAACATGCTATTTAAGTTCCTCGGCATACACATCACAGACAAACTGAATTGGTCCACTCACACAGACAGCATCGTGAAGAAGGCGCAGCAGCGCCTCTTCAACCTCAGGAGGCTGAAGAAATTCGGCTTGTCACCAAAAGCACTCACAAACTTCTACAGATGCACAATCGAGAGCATCCTGGCGGGCTGTATCACCGCCTGGTATGGCAACTGCACCGCCCTCAACCGTAAGGCTCTCCAGAGGGTAGTGAGGTCTGCACAACGCATCACCGGGGGCAAACTACCTGCCCTCCAGGACACCTACACCACCCGATGTCACAGGAAGGCCATAAAGATCATCAAGGACATCAACCACCCGAGCCACTGCCTGTTCACCCCGCTATCATCCAGAAGGCGAGGTCAGTACAGGTGCATCAAAGCTGGGACCGAGAGACTGAAAAACAGCTTCTATCTCAAGGCCATCAGACTGTTAAACAGCCACCACTAACACTGAGTGGCTGCTGCCAACACACTGACACTGACTCAACTCCAGCCACTTTAATAATGGGAATTGATGGGAAATGATGTAAATATATCACTAGCCACTTTAAACAATGCTACCTTATATAAATGTTACTTACCCTACATTATTCATCTCATACGCATACGTATATACTGTACTCTATATCATCGACGGTATCCTTATGTAATACATGTATCACTAGCCACTTTATACTATACTATGCCACTTTGTTTACATACTCATCTCATTGTACATACTGTACCCGATACCATCTACTGTATCTTGCCTATGCTGCTCTGTACCATCACTCATTCATATATCCTTATGTACATATTCTTTATCCCCTTACACTGTGTACAAGACAGTAGTTTTGGAATTGTTAGTTAGATTACTTGTTATTACTGCATTGTCGGAACTAGAAGCACAAGCATTTCGCTACACTCGCATTAACATCTGCTAACCATGTGTATGTGACAAATAAAATTTGATTTGATTTGATTTAACAACGTTGTCCAGATATTATCACGTTAGGAAAGGTTTTGTTTTGGCTCTGTGTCGAACTGAGTGAGAGAAGAAGGTATTTACATTGAGTGAGAGTATATGTTAGCTTGATGCTAGCTGAGGTAAAAAAAAACATTTACGAGTTACAGAGACTATGTTTACTGAGTAGCTGACTTGTACTGGATTTAGTCTAGGAGATTTTTTATCAAGAATCCATTTGTTAGGGATTTCGGAGTTGGTTTTAGATGTTATTGGTTGTTTTGTGTAAAATTGTGCTCACTAGCTGGTAAACTGGCCGAGCACGCTCAGTCTGGTGGACTTTTAGTACATACAGTGAGAGAGAGAGGATTTTCTGGAGGTGCCACTATCTTAAAGCTGAATGTATTGTTGTCACTTTTCTATAGAGGTAGCGGTATATAGAAAAACATTCAGTTATTTATGGTTTCATATATAGGTGTTTCTATTGTATGAATGTGAAATACATTGTGGTTTTCATGTGAAACCAAACATTTTTGAATTCTGTTTTAGGTAAAGTGCATTTATGTTGTGTAATTTAAAGTGTGCACTTGTTTGATGTGAATATTTTCAAAGTACTAACAAGAAAATAGACAATTGAACAAGAGAAAAAAAACATTCTTCAGAATAAAGAAAGCGCCAGAACTTGGCAGACGTAAACTTGTGTCCGTTCTTTTTACTATTGCAGGCCACCTCAGCTACACATGTACTCTGTCTGCACACGCATCCACGCATGCACATACACACGGACAAACACACACTAATGTTCTCTCTCTTGTGCTTGTCAGCAGTTCATCGTGGCCCTGTCGTTCGCCTCCTTCACCAAAGCTCTGTCAAGGACCTACATGAAGAGTGCCATCACTCAGACACTTTTTCCCTGTCCAGCTCTCTCATCGGACTCATAGACGGCAGCTTTGAGATGGGTATCAACAATAACATTGAGTTGCTTCAGAACTCATGTAGTAAAAACCAGATACAGACTACAGTATGATTGATTTTTCTTGTGGTTCAATCAGAGTCTTCTCTCAATACTGTCCAGTTTTATAGTTGTTCCTATTAATTGATTGACTGGCTTTTGTCCATGACTCTACTGTCAAACCCCTAACATTGTTTTATTTGATGCTTTGTTGTTGCAGTCTAGTATCCAAACTGATATGCCATTTTTAGTAGAACAAAAAATGTTTATAATTTGTGATTCCTGACTACTGTAGTGTTGTGGTTTCTTGCAGGTAACCTGCTGTTCCTGGCTGTGGTCAGCCATTTTGGGGCGAAGCTGCACCGGCCCAGGCTCATTGCTATGGGCTGTTTCCTCATGGCTGTAGGATCCTTCCTCACAGGCCTGCCACACTTCTTCATGGGATGGTAAAACAACTGAAATACTGGTTAAACTTGTAGTTGTAGAGATACTCCAATGCGGAGGAAAGTTTCACTTTAGAAATAAAGTAATGTATCCAGTTGTTGATTAATCTCAGTTAACTTCTAACTAAAGTCTTAAGTAATTGGTCAGCTGCTTGATTATGTTTTGGGGCCATACATGTTAAGAGAAGGGATTAACTTGTTATGGCTGCAATCAATGGATCCCGGAGGTCCTAGGTATAATCAACTTCACCAAGCCGCTGGAAATCGAACGCGCCCACAGAACATCAGCGCCGAAACCCCGGCCAGATGAGCCCCCACGAGCCGTATTGATCAGGTTCCTCCGTTTCCAAGACAGAGAGAAGATACTGCAACTCGCAAGAGCCAAAGGGGACATCACAATTGATGGAAAGAGGGTCAGCCTTTTCCCAGATATGAGCGTGGATCTCGCCAGACGTCGCAATCAGTTCAGACCTGCCGCCAAAGCACTGAAGGAGAAGAACATCACCGGCTACCTCATCCACCCTGCATGGATGAAAGTTCAGTACCAAGGCCGAAGCCATCTCTTCAACACACCGGGAGAAGTGCACACTTTTCTCAAAAAACTGAGCAACGTCTGAGCCAGGACGGTCTCTCTGGGGGATAAAATGCAGTTCATTTTCAACTAACCGTATCTTCCCGGGGTGAGTTCTAATAATACATTTACAGGAGAGTATATTTTGGTTTAGTCCATATCTACTGGGCGAAGCAATAAGTGGGCTTAGGCTTAGGCTTTCCCCCTCATTTATGTTAATCTTTCGAAAAGAGACTCAAGCATCCCTTACCGTGGGCAGTAAATATTCAGCCATAAATATCTATTCACAACGTTTGTTTTCAATTTAGAGAGCTCGCAGGTTTTAGTTTACGCCAAGTTTTAGCTAGTAAGAGCAAGACGGAAAGCGAGCAGCAACGTATCTCTACAAGTGTATTCATGTTTGATTGTTGGGATTGTTGTTTTAGTCTGACAATCGGGGTGGGTGGGATTTTTATTATTTTTTTCTTCCTTTTTTCTATGTTTATTGTTTCCCTCCTAAAGAGACACACAGGTCACTTTTGTGCTCAAACCAAAGTTGAAACATTTCCTAATTATCTGCATATGATAGATTTCTATTCAGTTACATATTTGAAACCCAACCTATGCTTAATCCACTAAAATATGTCACATTCAACGCATAACCTGTCATTATGAAAATCACTGTATTCAAACCTGTGTAGATCAGTCAATTCTTAACTTAAAGACTTAAAACTCAGGATTCTGTAAGTGGCTATGTCAATCAAGACATGTGGTTACTTATAGCTTCCTGTGCCAACCGGAAGTGCCTTTAATTGGGTCACAGTGTTTCGAAGGGTTAAAAAAGTCACATCTCTCCAAAATGTCATATGTGTGACTAGGTAACCCTCCTGAACTGTAAATCAGTCATTTCTCCCAACAGATGTCAAAGAAAAGCTCTCTCTCACACACACACACACAGACACACACACACAGCAAGGATGGAGTGATAAAGTGCGGTGCTTAAAGACACAGAGAGCAGGCAATTGCATTACCATAATCCCTAGGCCGTGCGGAGTTCAACAAGACACCCCACTTGACTGTAGCTCACTTGGTCTGACCACAGTGACCATGCAAAAAAGTAGTCTCATGTAGCAGGCTTTGTCTGCGTAAAAAGTAATCTCATGTAGCTCACTCGGTCTGACCGGTGACCGCAGGGACCATGCAAAAAAAGTAGTATCATGTAGCTCACTCAGACCGGTCTGACCGCAGTGACCGTGCAAAAAAGTAATCTCATGTAGCTCACTTGGTCTGAGCATAGGGACCATTTAAAAAAAGTAGTCTCATCAATGTGATTGTTTTTAATGGAGAATTTGACTATGAGATGAGAGAATTTGACTATGAGATGACAATATAGTAGTTTGGGGAGTATTTTCTATAATAGAATGTATTTGACTACAAGCAGAGTAGGGGCCTCATCCTGAGCATTCTCAAATGGAAAAACACAGTTTGATCATGTGCTGACAGAGAGAGAGGGAGGAGTTTGGGGAGAGTTTAAAATGAGAAGAGTGATTTTTTCTAATAGGCTGCATTTCACTTTGAGCTAACAAGGAGATGAGCATTCTAGAGTGGTGAGGAGTGGTTTCATGTATATTTTTGAGTATCAATTAAGCAGCCAGAAGCACTGTACTTTCTTTATTGCTTAAGGGATTGTGTTAAGTTGTTTTATTTACTATTATTTCCCTTTTCAATAGAATAGAATAGAATAGTATAGAATTGTATAGATGGCTCCAGTGCGCTCATGTCCAATATGCTATAAGGTTGTGGTTGGCTTTAGTCAGCACCTTAGGTATGTACACCATGTGAGGAACAGTGAGGAGAGGGTACTCCTCTGTAAGTGGCAGTCAGGCCGTGTCAATGTCAGGCAGGAGCAGTGTCCAGTGTCAGGATGCTCCACACATCTTAGCAGACTGGACCGGCATATAGACTCCCACTCAGAGCTCAACAGAGCACAGAGGAGACAGGTTTTAGAGGACCTTAGGAGACGGCTGACGATGGAGAGGCTGGCGGTGTTGAGGGCATCGACCCCTGACATCCCTATGGCGACAGATTTAGACATTGTGGTAAGGAGAGAAGAGGAGGAGGAGGAAATGTTATGTTCACCTACAGAAGCAGAGGAGGAAGTGGACTGCAAAGAGGATTCCTGTCACTGCCATGCACCAATCCTGAGACTGAAAAAAGCTGTAAAAGAGAGGGATGAGGCACTGCATACAAGAAGTGAGACCAACAAATCCATTAAAGAGGACAACCTTAAGTTGATCTCTGATCTGCAAAGGTTGAGAAAGAAGTACCAGCTGCTGAAAAGGCAGAATGGGATTGGCATGGTGAAGGCCCTCAACTTTCAGGCAGAGTCAGACACAGACACAAATCAAGAGGAGCAGGACCAAGCTAGAGGTTCAGGGGACCAGAGAGAGGAGCCTACAGTGTCCGGGTCAAGCTGCAAACTCATCTTCCCGGGCTCTGCTATGAGTAAGTACTGTTTCTTCAAATAGTGACAAGAGTTTTTGTTTGAAAAGAACATGATAAACCACCTGACTGATTCATGTAGCCTCATGAGATTGTAATTCTAGTCTAAAATGTTATGTTTTTTTGATTAGGTGTGTTTATCGAGGGATTCAGGAAGACCTGTGAGGGCCCTAATCCAAATTATAAGCTGAGTGAAAATTGTGCCTCAAAGGTCAAGAGGGTGACGCAATTTTTAAACTACATGGCGAAGAATGAGACCTACCAGTCCTCTCTCATTTTCCTGACAGACCATGACAAAATAAGGAAGTAAGCAGAATAATTTTTTCTCTCTAGCCTCACAAGCATTAACCAACAATACAGTATTTGATTGTATGATTTGTGTGTGTGTGTGTGTGTGTGTGTGTGTGTGTGTGTGTGTGTGTGTGTGTGTGTGTGTGTGTGTGTGTGTGTGTGTGTGTGTGTGTGTGTGTGTGTGTGTGTTTTTAGATGGGTTCAATTCCTCCAGAAGAACAAGGCAATCACCACAGTCAACCACTACACCTTGACTATTGGTGCATTTCTTAAATATTCTGAGGAGACCCCTCCATCTGGCTGCCGGCTGACCGTGAACCAATGGAGGGGGATCAACCGGTTGATGAAGGGCATTAGCAAGTCCATGAGACGACCAGTTTCCCTTCACCAGATAAAGGTGAAGGACAACAAGGAAGGCAAGGTGGTGTCCAAAAAGAGCCTGCTGGAGTGCCAGTCTCTTGCCAAGGCCAAAATCCCTCAAGTGCTGAGTAAGTTTTTCTCAATCTGTGATGTCACTGTTTTTACACACTTATAGACGTCAGAGATGTATAGAATGCATTATGGAGTGGGATTATGAAGCTGCCTTTTTTTATTTTCATGTTCACAGAAACATTGGAAGAAACAAGGACACAGAGGAATCAGTACAGGTTTTATGGGTACCTGTGTGCCTACTTTACATCCATATACGGCCACAGACCAGGCCTATATAAAAACATGTTGGTGAAAGAGGTGGAGGAGGCAAAATGTGACCAGTCTGGGGTGTACCTGATCAATGTAAGTCTATGAAATACAGCTGGCTGTGTTTATTTGTTTGTTTGCTTGGTTGGTTATCTTTGGGAACAATTGCAGTCGCAGGAGCGTAATGTGTTTTTTTGTGTTTTTTCTCTGTTCAATTTCTATTAGGTGGGGGAACACAAAACAAATCGGGAGTACGGCATGGTCCAGATGTCGCTGACAAAGGAGGAGTACAGCTGGTTTTCCGACTTCCTCAAATTCAAGCACTGTCTCTTAGGGGGAAAGAAGGCCCAGCACTTCTTTTTCAATTCAACAAACACTCAGATGAAGAACCTGCCTGCCTACCTGAGGGAGGTGTGGAAGGAGATGGGTCTGCCCGAATGTCCTTCATTCACTGACCTGAGGACCTCCATTGTCACTCATGTAGGTCAGATTAGATAGGAATCTAATTAATGTAAGATCCTATTCTATTGTTGTCTGAAGTAATATCAATAATATCATATATTTGTGTGTGTGTGTGTGTGTGTGTGTGTCTTACAGGTAAAAAACATGCTCCCAAAGGTTGACAGGGAAAGGGTGGCCAACTTCATGTGCCACAACATCCAGACGGCAGACAAATATTATGCCATGAATTTAAATCCAACCCAAGCAAATGAAACCAGGGCACTCTTTGAGGCTGCACTGAAGGGGGAAGATAACACAGTCGCCGCAGAGAACCAGCCCTCCACCTCAGGAGAAAGAAAGCAGAAGGTGAGAGAGGATGCCTCCCTCTCCGACAGGAGCACCACCCCTGAAGAGACCAAGGTGATGTACCAGGAGTCTGGCACGTCCGCCGGTGACTCGGAAGAGGAGGAAGAGGATGAAGATGAGGAACAGATGGCCAGACAACTTCCAGTAAGATCAGCTATTCTGACAGGACACATTTGATTATCAAAATGTACTTGTAAACTATGTAACAGTCAAGTGTGAATTCTGAGATATATCTAATTTCTTGTGTTTGCTCTGTCAGGAGACACCTTCCAAGGTGACCAATCCTCAGGTGGAGATGGAACTTACCCCAAAGAGGAAGCGGAGCATCTGCACACGCCGCATGGAGGTCGCCATCAGCCCCATGCTAGTCTCACCGCTCAAAGTGAGGCTCAAGTCGCCCCCCCACCAGTCCCTCATTGTCACATTAAAAGGGATGCAACAACTAAACTCAAATAAAGTCAGACTAAAAAATGCCATTGCCTCAAGGAGGTTAAAGCTGCAGGAGAAGGTGCAAAAGAGAGGAGGGGACCCCTGATGCAGCTCGAAGGAAGGGGAGCCGACCAACAACAAGACTTCCTCTTCCAAATAGTCATGTAGATTGTTTTAGACTCTCACATTTATACTGTTCTGATTTTGTTTGGTTTGATTTTCAATTTTGGTGTGCTTGTTTACATTTTAGAAGTGTAAAATGTGTGTAATTTAGTCTAACTGTCTGTTCAATTTTCTATTTTGGTGTGATTCTTTATAATGTAAAGGTTTGTTCTGTTTTATTAAATAACTAGTTTAGTAATTATTTGTGTTGTGCTTTCTTTAAGGTTATATTCTAACTGTCTGTTCAATTTTCTATTTTGGTGTGATTCTTTATAATGTAAAGGTTTGTTCTGTTTTATTAAATAACTAGTTGAGTAATTCTTTGTGTTGTGCTTTCTTTAAGGTTTATATTTAGTTTGTCACTTAATTTGTAAGTGTTAAACATTCACTGTCTTGTGTTGTTGTCTGTGAAGGTAGGAACAAATATTTAGGCATTATTGGCATGGGAATCATATGTTTACATTGGCAAAGCAAATTAAGTAGATAATAAACAAAAGTGAAATAAACAATAAAGTCCTGCTGTAGACTGTACTACTGCTGTTCAGGAAGCACAATTTGAACTAGAAACTTACACAGACAGGCTGAAATAAACACTAAAAAATAACAAATGGCATCACCGTAATCTCTAGGCCATGCCGAGTTCAACGAGATATCCCGCTTGACCGTAGCTCGCTCGGTCTGAGCGCAGCGACCATGAGAAAAGTAAGCCCAAAATGAAGCCTGCCCCACAACGTCATTTGCTTTTGGGTGACAGTGAGAGAACCGTTAGGTTTAGAAGGACAATTCAACCACAGGAATGTTCCTAACGTCCTTCCAATCCATGCAAGCCTTACCTTGACCGTGTGGCATTAACCCTTAAAAATAAAACAGGGTTTTTTGATCTCACAGATTACAATGACATCTCTCCCCATAGGAATACATTGACAGCTCCCCTAAATTCAACCTGGAGCCTATGTGGGTTAATAATGCCTTATGAACCTGTCTTCAATGCCAATCCATCAGGCCACTATGAGGTCTACCTGTGTCGATTCTAAGCTTCCTGGAGCAACCGGAAGTGGTTAAATTCACCCAAAATGTATTTTGATGTACATAACCTGCAAATGTGAAAATGACTGCATTCAACCCTGGGTAGATCAGTCAATTCTTAACATAAAGACTTTAAACTCAGGATTCTGTAAGAGAATACCCAAAGCAAAATATTTGTTTACCTATAGCTTCCTGTGCCAACCGGAAGTGCCTTTAATTGGTGTCTCAGGGGCTTCTCCTTAGGAGGGATGGGGACACCACCACGGGACAGACCCCACACTCATCGCTAGAGATCGAACTTCAGACTCCCTTCAAAACCACTGAACCCCTCAACACACCGAAAGAGATTACGGTGCACACCCTTAGAGGGAGCCGGAACAGGATAACTCCCTCCACCATCACAGAGACACAGAGGAGGAGGAACTATCCAACACCCAGGGAGAGAGAACAAGTGACGTCAGTCGAACACAGTCAGAAAGAGGAGGTGGAAGAGGCGTTAGATAGAGGAGGATATTACCCCAGAGGCCATTCCTCCTGTTCATGTGAGCAAGAAAGAGCAGAAGGCTTCTGATCAGCCAAATGGCAGGCAGAGGGAGAGGTCATAGTGATTCACACCCACAGAGAGAAAGACAACCCACACAACCTCTTGGTTGAGATGAACCACACAGGTAGAGGCAGAGGGCCTTCAAGGCTAGCCAGTCAGCCTGCCTGCTCTGATCCTCAAGTCAATTGTATATAAATTCATGTTCATTAAAGATTTTTATTCAAGAATTGACAAGTCCCATTTCGTTAAAGGGGTCACCCTTTTCCTGCTACAAACACAACTTGCATATCATCACAGACTAGGCCAAAACGTTAATCTTTTAACCTTGCCTGAATAAAACAATGCATTTTTTATAGTGAGCAAGAGTTGCTCCTTTTCCTTTTCTATGATGATTCAAATATTTGGTTGCACCTCAACTGAACGTTGGTTGAGGGCCCCTTTTTTTTTATTAAAAGCATTAAAATTGTGATGTTTCTCACTTATTTACATAACCTACTCCACACTTGCAAAGTGAAAGTTTATAGAAATGTTCTGAAATTAAGTAGTAAACAGAAGAAAAGCAGAATTGAGTCCAATTATAATGCGAATAATTGAATGGTCTATGGTTCAATCCCATTTCTGAAGGTCTGATGAATAATTAATATTGTTTCTCCTCTTCCTTGTGGCAGGGGCAGCAGCACACTGCCCTCCAAAGATTGCAAAATAATAGCCGGACTGCCCCTTTCCTAGCTCTGCATGGAACTTCCAGTGCCACGTCCTTGGTGACGTGTGGGGTGACATCCGGGATGACCACAGCAACATCCTCTGGAAAGGGAAAAAAGAGGAACAGAATGTGAACAAATGCAAACCGTAGCTTCTAAACACTGGCCAGTTGAAAGGTTCTACTAAGATGTCATGACAAACGGCACCTGTCAGAGTGCTCTCTAAGTCTCTCTCTCTTGGGTGCTCTGAATGGCCTTCCTCTGGCTGAAGCCACAGGGCCAGGAGGAGCCTGGGCACCACCTCCACCACCACCTGAGATGGGCTGAGCAGGTTGCTACGGGGCTCATTGGACTGCTCGCCCAGAATGCTCCTCACAGCTCTTTCCACGGTGCTGTGGACCTTAGGATCGCTGAAATCAACAATAAGGAGAAAACAAAGCTAAACGATGTGCAATGTACTCACTTAGAACACTTTCTTAGTCTGTTTCTGCGTAGTTCCAGATGTGTAGATAAATGGATCAAGTCATATGCGGGGCAGTACATGGAACTCACATGTCAGCTGGCGAGGTGGGGTGCATGGAGCGGCGGAGCTTGCAGAAAGCCTTGTGCTCTATGTTCATCATTTTTAGGCAAGTGTTTACTTCCCAGGCCTGCAGTATGAAACAGGAAGTCCCATTAGTGTAATTTCACAACAGATCTATCCTGCTGTGCTAACTCGTTGTTGAAAGGCTGGTAAAGAGCTCACTAACTTGTAGCATGTCTCTAACTCTCATTCTCTTACCAGCCGAGCGAGGTCGTTTCCCTCCTCCAGTGTTTCCTTCCACACCCTTCAAATAAAACACAGAGTCCTCCAATATGCTGCACTTAGAATTGAGTTGTAGGCGATGTTTGGCGCAAAATAGAATGTTTACATTCTATTGCCATGGAGAAATGGAATGTGTAGAACCTGTTTAATTGATTATGCTTCTATGTCTTTATTTCGTTAAACATTGAACTCTGTATTATGTCATAATGTGTATATGAGGACGTAGGAGCCCGTCCAGATTCATGACCCGATTATCCAGGTGCATGTTGCTTAGACCTACTAATCCATCCTTGGTTTACAAGTTAAATACATTGTTTATATATGCCTATACAAATCCATCGACCACATCCATTTAAAGCAATGATTGTCAATTGAAATTGTGGTTGTTCTGTTCTCCTGTTGTGCGCCTTGAGTGTTTGTCCCCTTAAGCACATTATTCCAATATTTTTCCGAGCTCTGAATTGACACAAGGAACACTTTTGAAAAGATAGTCGGTTAAAAATAAGAGTATGAATGACAATAAACGTATGACTTGGATTGTATGCGTAATAGTGTAGTAAACAGTATCGCTCAGCGCGGGAACTTTTGGTGTTAGGAAAGTTTGCGTTTTTAGCCTCCATGACACGTATCACTTCGTTGTCTTGTTGGTAATAGTAAAAATGCATGACAGTCGGCATTGTAATGGTCTAACAGGTGTTTTTCATTTTGCTTCTCACATTAAACAGACATTTGAGAACGGAATTGCTTACAGTTGTACCTATGATGCAGAGACACACTAAAGCTGTGCAGTGTAGTTTGAATAATCAGTTTCAATTATTTGCAGATGAATTCCCTATTATTTACAAATCGAAAGATGTACCATTTGAAATGAATGTGGCAGAACAGTTTAGCATAGAGTTCTTGTGGGTGTCTTCTCCTTCAGTCTTTTTGCCTCCTAGGCCTTGTTTCTCATTACATGGGATTTCCCCAGTGCCAACTTCACACGAGATGGCCGCTGTCTACTGTCATGTGGTGCTGAATGACAGATATCGCTATGCCGATATTGCTGCTGTCCATGGACCTGAAATGTACAATGTACGACCGTCCAAACTTGACCCCACACACAAACACACACATTGATGCCAATCTCTCACACACTTTTGAACATTGCACAACCTGCAACAAAAAACTGAAAGAGCATTTTCTTCCGTTTGTGTTTGAATAAAGACCCGAAGAATTCAATCAATGTGTGGATGTTGATTGGACAATGTATATGTGCTTTGCAGAAGTCATTTTTTAAATTCCCTGTAGCGTGAATTTTACTGGAGCATGATCAGATTGCTTTGTTTAAACCAGAATAAAGATTTGGTCTGAGAAACTATGCCGATTATAGCACGATAGCTTTATTTTTATTTTTAAATGAGGCAATGTATATATGACCCCCTTTCAAAGAGTCGCTCATTTATCACTTTCTTGCAGATATACAGTGCCTTCAGAAAGTGTTAATACCCCTTAACGTATTCCTCATGTTGTTTTCTTACAGCCTGAATTCCAAATGGATTAAATTATAGTTTTTTATCATCTCACCCAGCTACAGACAACACCCCATAATGACAAAGTAAAAACATGTTTTAATTTTTTTTTCAAATGTATTGAAAATGAAATACAGAAATATTCACAATACATGTTAGAATCACCTTTGGCAGCGATTAAAGCTGTGAGTCTTTCTGGGTAAGTCTCCAAAAGCTTTGCACCCTTGGATTGTACCATATTTGCAATATCACAATATATACAGTACCAGTCAAAAGTCTGGACACACCTACTCATTTAAGGGTTTTTCTTTATTTTACAATTTTTTACATTTTAGAAAAATAGTGAAGACATCAAAACTATGAAATAGCACAATTGGAATCATGTAGTAAGCATTAACTGTTAAACAAATCAAAATATATTTTACATTTGAGAATCTTTGAAGTAGCCATCCTTTTCCTTGACCACTTTGCACACTCTTGGCATTCTCTCAAACCTTTTCATGAGGTAGTCACCAGGAATGTTTTTCAATTAACAGGTGTACCTTCTTAAAAGTTCATTTGTGGAATTTATTTCCTTCTTAAAGCGTTTGAGCCAATAGGTTGTGTTGTGACAAGGTAGGGATGGTTTACAGAAGATATCCCTATTTGGTAAAAGACCAAGTCCATATTATGCCAAGAACAGCTCAAATAAGCAAAGAGAAACAAGTCCATCTTTACTTAAGACATGAATGTCAGTCAAAACGGAAAAATTCAAGAACTTTGAAAGTTTCTTCTAGTGTAGTCCCAAAAACCATGAAGCGTTTTGATGAAACTGGCTCTCATGAGGACTGCCACAGGAAAGGAAGACCCAAAGTTACCTCTGCTGCAGAGGATAGGTTCAGCAGAGTTCACTGCACCTCAGATTGGAGCCCAAATAAAAGCTTCACAGAGTTCAAGAAACACACACATCTCAACATGCACTGTTCATAGGAGACTGCGTGAATCAGGCCTTCATGGTTGAATTGTTCCATTGAAACCACTACTAAAGGACGGACGCCAATAATAAGAAGAGACTTGCATGGGACAAGAAACACGAGCAATGGACCTACAGTGCCTTGCAAAAGTATTCGGCCCCCTTGAACTTTGCGACCTTTTGCCACATTTCAGGCTTCAAACATAAAGATATAAAACTGTATTTTTTTGTGAAGAATCAACAACAAGTGGGACACAATCATGAAGTAGAAGGACATTTATTGGATATTTCAAACTTTTTTAACAAATAAAAAACAGAAAAATTATTCAGCCCCCTTAAGTTAATACTTTGTAGCGCCACCTTTTGCTGCGATTACAGCTGTAAGTCGCTTGGGGTATGTCTCTATCAGTTTTGCACATCGAGAGACTGACATTTTTTCCCATTCCTCCTTGCAAAACAGCTCCAGCTCAGTGAGGTTGGATGGAGAGCATTTGTGAACAGCAGTTTTCAGTTCTTTCCACAGATTCTTGATTGGATTCAGGTCTGGACTTTGACTTGGCCATTCTAACACCTGGATATGTTTATTTTTGAACCATTCCATTGTAGATTTTGCTTTATGTTTTGGATCATTGTCTTGTTGAAAGACAAATCTCCAGTCCCATCAGGTTTTCTTCCAGAATGGTCCTGTATTTGGCTCCATCCATCTTCCCATCAATTTTAACCATCTTCCCTGTCCCTGCTGAAGAAAAGCAGGCCCAAACCATGATGCTGCCACCACCATGTTTGACAGTGGGGATGGTGTGTTCAGTGTGATGAGCTGTGTTGCTTTTACGCCAAACATAATGTTTTGCATTGTTGCCAAAAAGTTCAATTTTGGTTTCATCTGACCAGAGCACCTTCTTCCACATGTTTGGTGTGTCTCCCAGGTGGCTTGTGGCAAACTTTAAACAACACTTTTTATGGATATCTTTAAGAAATGGCTTTCTTCTTGCCACTCTTCCATAAAGGCCAGATTTGTGCAATATACGACTGATTGTTGTCCTATGGACAGAGTCTCCCACCTCAGCTGTAGATCTCTGCAGTTCATCCAGAGTGATCATGGGACTCTTGGCTGCATCTCTGATCAGTCTTCTCCTTGTATGAGCTGAAAGTTTAGAGGGACGGCCAGGTCTTGGTAGATTTGCAGTGGTCTGATACTCCTTCCATTTCAATATTATCCTTGCTCCTTGGGATGTTTAAAGCTTGGGAAATCTTTTTGTATCCAAATCCGGCTTTAAACTTCTTCACAACAGTATCTCGGACCTGCCTGGTGTGTTCCTTGTTCTTCATGATGCTCTCTGCGCTTTTAACGGACCTCTGAGACTATCACAGTGCAGGTGCATTTATACGGAGACTTGATTACACACAGGTGGATTGTATTTATCATCATTAGTCATTTAGGTCAACATTGGATCATTCAGAGATCCTCACTGAACTTCTGGAGAGAGTTTGCTGCACTGAAAGTAAAGGGGCTGAATAATTTTGCACGCCCAATTTTTCAGTTTTTGATTTGTTAAAAAAGTTTGAAATATCCAATAAATGTTGTTCCACTTCATGACTGTGTCCCACTTGTTGTTGATTCTTCACAAAAATACAGTTTTATATCTTTATGTTTGAAGCCTGAAATGTGGCAAAAGGTTGCAAAGTTCAAGGGGGCCGAATACTTTCGCAAGGCACTGTAAGTCTGGTGGAAATCTGTCCTTTGGTCTGATGAGTTCAAATTTGAGATTTTTTTCCCTTCAATGTGTGTGTGTAAAGAATCCAGGGTGTTTAGTTGGGTCTACTCTTCATTATAAAACAATTTGTTGAATGGTTTAAAATCCATCAGAAGCTGCTTCAATTCATGGTGGCTCTGAGTAAGTCTCGGGGACAGAGCTTGTTTTGCCAAGGAAAGTGAAAAGGACTGAGGGAAAGTAAACTGGAAAATACATGGAAAGGATCATGGAAGAACCTCAGAGAACATTGCATTTTCAAGATCATGTAACATCAAAATGCATTTTATATTCCTGCCCTGACAGAAAAACCACATGTAACCAACTTACATTTTATGTGAGCACAAATTACATTTTGGTACACAACGTGATCAGATTTTCACATTTGTAGTTCACATAAGATTACATTCAAATATGTTTTTGGAACACTTCCCGTGTTCACATGTGAAATTCATGTGGTTTTTGCCTAAACGCCCTGCAGTTCCACACTCAAGGTTCTTAATGATGCTTTAAATGCACATGTATGATTGTGCATGTGTAATGGGTTGAAAACAAAGTAACTAAAAACAGACACCCATTTATTATATCCCCCCCATATTGTTTATGTATTTGTCTTAATGAATCTAAATGGTATTTTCAACATACTTTAGCGTCAGCAGTCCATAAGGCCAATAGATGGCGCTGTTGTACTGTTGTAGCAGGAGAAACATTAAGTTCAGGCCAAGCGCTCACCATTCTGCAGAATAAGGACCAGAACTTTACAGAGGTAAACTGTGTCTGTTCTTTTACTATTACAGGTATGTAACAGCACTTCAAACGTTCAACTACATACACAATATGTAATAACATGCTATTTAACAACGTTGTCCAGATATTATCACGTTAGGAAAGGTTTTGTTTTGGCTCTGTGTCGAACTGAGTGAGAGAAGAAGGTATTTACATTGAGTGAGAGTATATGTTAGCTTGATGCTAGCTGAGGTAAAAAAAAACATTTACGAGTTACAGAGACTATGTTTACTGAGTAGCTGACTTGTACTGGATTTAGTCTAGGAGATTTTTTATCAAGAATCCATTTGTTAGGGATTTCGGAGTTGGTTTTAGATGTTATTGGTTGTTTTGTGTAAAATTGTGCTCACTAGCTGGTAAACTGGCCGAGCACGCTCAGTCTGGTGGACTTTTAGTACATACAGTGAGAGAGAGGATTTTCTGGAGGTGCCACTATCTTAAAGCTGAATGTATTGTTGTCACTTTTCTATAGAGGTAGCGGTATATAGAAAAACATTCAGTTATTTATGGTTTCATATATAGGTGTTTCTATTGTATGAATGTGAAATACATTGTGGTTTTCATGTGAAACCAAACATTTTTGAATTCTGTTTTAGGTAAAGTGCATTTATGTTGTGTAATTTAAAGTGTGCACTTGTTTGATGTGAATATTTTCAAAGTACTAACAAGAAAATAGACAATTGAACAAGAGAAAAAAAAAACATTCTTCAGAATAAAGAAAGCGCCAGAACTTGGCAGACGTAAACTTGTGTCCGTTCTTTTTACTATTGCAGGCCACCTCAGCTACACATGTACTCTGTCTGCACACGCATCCACGCATGCACATACACACGGACAAACACACACTAATGTTCTCTCTCTTGTGCTTGTCAGCAGTTCATCGTGGCCCTGTCGTTCGCCTCCTTCACCAAAGCTCTGTCAAGGACCTACATGAAGAGTGCCATCACTCAGACACTTTTTCCCTGTCCAGCTCTCTCATCGGACTCATAGACGGCAGCTTTGAGATGGGTATCAACAATAACATTGAGTTGCTTCAGAACTCATGTAGTAAAAACCAGATACAGACTACAGTATGATTGATTTTTCTTGTGGTTCAATCAGAGTCTGCTCTCAATACTGTCCAGTTTTATAGTTGTTCCTATTAATTGATTGACTGGCTTTTGTCCATGACTCTACTGTCAAACCCCTAACATTGTTTTATTTGATGCTTTGTTGTTGCAGTCTAGTATCCAAACTGATATGCCATTTTTAGTAGAAAAAAAAATGTTTATAATTTGTGATTCCTGACTACTGTAGTGTTGTGGTTTCTTGCAGGTAACCTGCTGTTCCTGGCTGTGGTCAGCCATTTTGGGGCGAAGCTGCACCGGCCCAGGCTCATTGCTATGGGCTGTTTCCTCATGGCTGTAGGATCCTTCCTCACAGGCCTGCCACACTTCTTCATGGGATGGTAAAACAACTGAAATACTGGTTAAACTTGTAGTTGTAGAGATACTCCAATGCGGAGGAAAGTTTCACTTTAGAAATAAAGTAATGTATCCAGTTGTTGATTAATCTCAGTTAACTTCTAACTAAAGTCTTAAGTAATTGGTCAGCTGCTTGATTATGTTTTGGGGCCATACATGTTAAGAGAAGGGATTAACTTGTTATGGCTGCAATCAATGGATCCCGGAGGTCCTAGGCATAATCAACTTCACCAAGCCGCTGGAAATCGAACGCGCCCACAGAACATCAGCGCCGAAACCCCGGCCAGATGAGCCCCCACGAGCCGTATTGATCAGGTTCCTCCGTTTCCAAGACAGAGAGAAGATACTGCAACTCGCAAGAGCCAAAGGGGACATCACCATTGATGGAAAGAGGGTCAGCCTTTTCCCAGATATGAGCGTGGATCTCGCCAGACGTCGCAATCAGTTCAGACCTGCCGCCAAAGCACTGAAGGAGAAGAACATCACCGGCTACCTCATCCACCCTGCATGGATGAAAGTTCAGTACCAAGGCCGAAGCCATCTCTTCAACACACCGGGAGAAGTGCACACTTTTCTCAAAAAACTGAGCAACGTCTGAGCCAGGACGGTCTCTCTGGGGGATAAAATGCAGTTTTTTCAACTCATTTCATTTTCAACTAACCGTATCTTCCCGGGGTGAGTTCTAATACATTTACAGGAGAGTATATTTTGGTTTAGTCCATATCTACTGGGCGAAGCAATAAGTGGGCTTAGGCTTAGGCTTTCCCCCTCATTTATGTTAATCTTTCGAAAAGAGACTCAAGCATCCCTTACCGTGGGCAGTAAATATTCAGCCATAAATATCTATTCACAACGTTTGTTTTCAATTTAGAGAGCTCGCAGGTTTTAGTTTACGCCAAGTTTTAGCTAGTAAGAGCAAGACGGAAAGCGAGCAGCAACGTATCTCTACAAGTGTATTCATGTTTGATTGTTGGGATTGTTGTTTTAGTCTGACAATCGGGGTGGGTGGGATTTTTATTATTTTTTTCTTCCTTTTTTCTATGTTTATTGTTTCCCTCCTAAAGAGACACACAGGTCACTTTTGTGCTCAAACCAAAGTTGAAACATTTCCTAATTATCTGCATATGATAGATTTCTATTCAGTTACATATTTGAAACCCAACCTATGCTTAATCCACTAAAATATGTCACATTCAACGCATAACCTGTCATTATGAAAATCACTGTATTCAAACCTGTGTAGATCAGTCAATTCTTAACTTAAAGACTTAAAACTCAGGATTCTGTAAGTGGCTATGTCAATCAAGACATGTGGTTATGTGCTTATAGCTTCCTGTGCCAACCGGAAGTGCCTTTAATTGGGTCACAGTGTTTCGAAGGGTTAAAAAAGTCACATCTCTCCAAAATGTCATATGTGTGACTAGGTAACCCTCCTGAACTGTAAATCAGTCATTTCTCCCAACAGATGTCAAAGAAAAGCTCTCTCTCACACACACACACACAGACACACACACACAGCAAGGATGGAGTGATAAAGTGCGGTGCTTAAAGACACAGAGAGCAGGCAATTGCATTACCATAATCCCTAGGCCGTGCGGAGTTCAACAAGACACCCCACTTGACTGTAGCTCACTTGGTCTGACCACAGTGACCATGCAAAAAAGTAGTCTCATGTAGCAGGCTTTGTCTGCGTAAAAAGTAATCTCATGTAGCTCACTCGGTCTGACCGGTGACCGCAGGGACCATGCAAAAAAAGTAGTATCATGTAGCTCACTCAGACCGGTCTGACCGCAGTGACCGTGCAAAAAAGTAATCTCATGTAGCTCACTTGGTCTGAGCATAGGGACCATTTAAAAAAAGTAGTCTCATCAATGTGATTGTTTTTAATGGAGAATTTGACTATGAGATGAGAGAATTTGACTATGAGATGACAATATAGTAGTTTGGGGAGTATTTTCTATAATAGAATGTATTTGACTACAAGCAGAGTAGGGGCCTCATCCTGAGCATTCTCAAATGGAAAAACACAGTTTGATCATGTGCTGACAGAGAGAGAGGGAGGAGTTTGGGGAGAGTTTAAAATGAGAAGAGTGATTTTTTCTAATAGGCTGCATTTCACTTTGAGCTAACAAGGAGATGAGCATTCTAGAGTGGTGAGGAGTGGTTTCATGTATATTTTTGAGTATCAATTAAGCAGCCAGAAGCACTGTACTTTCTTTATTGCTTAAGGGATTGTGTTAAGTTGTTTTATTTACTATTATTTCCCTTTTCAATAGAATAGAATAGAATAGTATAGAATTGTATAGATGGCTCCAGTGCGCTCATGTCCAATATGCTATAAGGTTGTGGTTGGCTTTAGTCAGCACCTTAGGTATGTACACCATGTGAGGAACAGTGAGGAGAGGGTACTCCTCTGTAAGTGGCAGTCAGGCCGTGTCAATGTCAGGCAGGAGCAGTGTCCAGTGTCAGGATGCTCCACACATCTTAGCAGACTGGACCGGCATATAGACTCCCACTCAGAGCTCAACAGAGCACAGAGGAGACAGGTTTTAGAGGACCTTAGGAGACGGCTGACGATGGAGAGGCTGGCGGTGTTGAGGGCATCGACCCCTGACATCCCTATGGCGACAGATTTAGACATTGTGGTAAGGAGAGAAGAGGAGGAGGAGGAAATGTTATGTTCACCTACAGAAGCAGAGGAGGAAGTGGACTGCAAAGAGGATTCCTGCCACTGCCATGCACCAATCCTGAGACTGAAAAAAGCTGTAAAAGAGAGGGATGAGGCACTGCATACAAGAAGTGAGACCAACAAATCCATTAAAGAGGACAACCTTAAGTTGATCTCTGATCTGCAAAGGTTGAGAAAGAAGTACCAGCTGCTGAAAAGGCAGATGGGGATTGGCATGGTGAAGGCCCTCAACTTTCAGGCAGAGTCAGACACAGACACAAATCAAGAGGAGCAGGACCAAGCTAGAGGTTCAGGGGACCAGAGAGAGAAGCCTACAGTGTCCGGGTCAAGCTGCAAACTCATCTTCCCGGGCTCTGCTATGAGTAAGTACTGTTTCTTCAAATAGTGACAAGAGTTTGTGTTTGAAAAGAATATGATAAACCACCTGACTGATTCATGTAGCCTCATGAGATTGTAATTCTAGTCTAAAATGTTATGTTTTTTTGATTAGGTGTGTTTATCGAGGGATTCAGGAAGACCTGTGAGGGCCCTAATCCAAATTATAAGCTGAGTGAAAATTGTGCCTCAAAGGTCAAGAGGGTGACGCAATTTTTAAACTACATGGCGAAGAATGAGACCTACCAGTCCTCTCTCATTTTCCTGACAGACCATGACAAAATAAGGAAGTAAGCAGAATTATTTTTTCTCTCTAGCCTCACAAGCATTAACCAACAATACAGTATTTGATTGTATGATTTGTGTGTGTGTGTGTGTGTGTGTGTGTGTGTGTGTGTGTGTGTGTGTGTGTGTGTGTGTGTGTGTGTGTGTGTGTGTGTGTGTGTGTGTGTGTGTGTGTTTTTAGATGGGTTCAATTCCTCCAGAAGAACAAGGCAATCACCACAGTCAACCACTACACCTTGACTATTGGTGCATTTCTTAAATATTCTGAGGAGACCCCTCCATCTGGCTGCCGGCTGACCGTGAACCAATGGAGGGGGATCAACCGGTTGATGAAGGGCATTAGCAAGTCCATGAGACGACCAGTTTCCCTTCACCAGATAAAGGTGAAGGACAACAAGGAAGGCAAGGTGGTGTCCAAAAAGAGCCTGCTGGAGTGCCAGTCTCTTGCCAAGGCCAAAATCCCTCAAGTGCTGAGTAAGTTTTTCTCAATCTGTGATGTCACTGTTTTTACACACTTATAGACGTCAGAGATGTATAGAATGCATTATGGAGTGGGATTATGAAGCTGCCTTTTTTTATTTTCATGTTCACAGAAACATTGGAAGAAACAAGGACACAGAGGAATCAGTACAGGTTTTATGGGTACCTGTGTGCCTACTTTACATCCATATACGGCCACAGACCAGGCCTATATAAAAACATGTTGGTGAAAGAGGTGGAGGAGGCAAAATGTGACCAGTCTGGGGTGTACCTGATCAATGTAAGTCTATGAAATACAGCTGGCTGTGTTTATTTGTTTGTTTGCTTGGTTGGTTATCTTTGGAAACAATTGCAGTCGCAGGAGCGTAATGTGTTTTTTTGTGTTTTTTCTCTGTTCAATTTCTATTAGGTGGGGGAACACAAAACAAATCGGGAGTACGGCATGGTCCAGATGTCGCTGACAAAGGAGGAGTACAGCTGGTTTTCCGACTTCCTCAAATTCAAGCACTGTCTCTTAGGGGGAAAGAAGGCCCAGCACTTCTTTTTCAATTCAACAAACACTCAGATGAAGAACCTGCCTGCCTACCTGAGGGAGGTGTGGAAGGAGATGGGTCTGCCCGAATGTCCTTCATTCACTGACCTGAGGACCTCCATTGTCACTCATGTAGGTCAGATTAGATAGGAATCTAATTAATGTAAGATCCTATTCTATTGTTGTCTGAAGTAATATCAATAATATCATATATTTGTGTGTGTGTGTGTGTGTGTGTGTGTGTCTTACAGGTAAAAAACATGCTCCCAAAGGTTGACAGGGAAAGGGTGGCCAACTTCATGTGCCACAACATCCAGACGGCAGACAAATATTATGCCATGAATTTAAATCCAACCCAAGCAAATGAAACCAGGGCACTCTTTGAGGCTGCACTGAAGGGGGAAGATAACACAGTCGCCGCAGAGAACCAGCCCTCCACCTCAGGAGAAAGAAAGCAGAAGGTGAGAGAGGATGCCTCCCTCTCCGACAGGAGCACCACCCCTGAAGAGACCAAGGTGATGTACCAGGAGTCTGGCACGTCCGCCGGTGACTCGGAAGAGGAGGAAGAGGATGAAGATGAGGAACAGATGGCCAGACAACTTCCAGTAAGATCAGCTATTCTGACAGGACACATTTGATTATCAAAATGTACTTGTAAACTATGTAACAGTCAAGTGTGAATTCTGAGATATATCTAATTTCTTGTGTTTGCTCTGTCAGGAGACACCTTCCAAGGTGACCAATCCTCAGGTGGAGATGGAACTTACCCCAAAGAGGAAGCGGAGCATCTGCACACGCCGCATGGAGGTCGCCATCAGCCCCATGCTAGTCTCACCCCTCAAAGTGAGGCTCAAGTCGCCCCCCCACCAGTCCCTCATTGTCACATTAAAAGGGATGCAACAACTAAACTCAAATAAAGTAAGACTAAAAAATGCCATTGCCTCATGGAGGTTAAAGCTGCAGGAGAAGGTGCAAAAGAGAGGAGGGGACCCCTGATGCAGCTCGAAGGAAGGGGAGCCGACCAACAACAAGACTTCCTCTTCCAAATAGTCATGTAGATTGTTTTAGACTCTCACATTTATACTGTTCTGATTTTGTTTGGTTTGATTTTCAATTTTGGTGTGCTTGTTTACATTTTAGAAGTGTAAAATGTGTGTAATTTAGTCTAACTGTCTGTTCAATTTTCTATTTTGGTGTGATTCTTTATAATGTAAAGGTTTGTTCTGTTTTATTAAATAACTAGTTTAGTAATTATTTGTGTTGTGCTTTCTTTAAGGTTATATTCTAACTGTCTGTTCAATTTTCTATTTTGGTGTGATTCTTTATAATGTAAAGGTTTGTTCTGTTTTATTAAATAACTAGTTGAGTAATTCTTTGTGTTGTGCTTTCTTTAAGGTTTATATTTAGTTTGTCACTTAATTTGTAAGTGTTAAACATTCACTGTCTTGTGTTGTTGTCTGTGAAGGTAGGAACAAATATTTAGGCATTATTGGCATGGGAATCATATGTTTACATTGGCAAAGCAAATTAAGTAGATAATAAACAAAAGTGAAATAAACAATAAAGTCCTGCTGTAGACTGTACTACTGCTGTTCAGGAAGCACAATTTGAACTAGAAACTTACACAGACAGGCTGAAATAAACACTAAAAAATAACAAATGGCATCACCGTAATCTCTAGGCCATGCCGAGTTCAACGAGATATCCCGCTTGACCGTAGCTCGCTCGGTCTGAGCGCAGCGACCATGAGAAAAGTAAGCCCAAAATGAAGCCTGCCCCACAACGTCATTTGCTTTTGGGTGACAGTGAGAGAACCGTTAGGTTTAGAAGGACAATTCAACCACAGGAATGTTCCTAACGTCCTTCCAATCCATGCAAGCCTTACCTTGACCGTGTGGCATTAACCCTTAAAAATAAAACAGGGTTTTTTGATCTCACAGATTACAATGACATCTCTCCCCATAGGAATACATTGACAGCTCCCCTAAATTCAACCTGGAGCCTATGTGGGTTAATAATGCCTTATGAACCTGTCTTCAATGCCAATCCATCAGGCCACTATGAGGTCTACCTGTGTCGATTCTAAGCTTCCTGGAGCAACCGGAAGTGGTTAAATTCACCCAAAATGTATTTTGATGTACATAACCTGCAAATGTGAAAATGACTGCATTCAACCCTGGGTAGATCAGTCAATTCTTAACATAAAGACTTTAAACTCAGGATTCTGTAAGAGAATACCCAAAGCAAGATATTTGTTTACCTATAGCTTCCTGTGCCAACCGGAAGTGCCTTTAATTGGTGTCTCAGGGGCTTCTCCTTAGGAGGGATGGGGACACCACCACGGGACAGACCCCACACTCATCGCTAGAGATCGAACTTCAGACTCCCTTCAAAACCACTGAACCCCTCAACACACCGAAAGAGATTACGGTGCACACCCTTAGAGGGAGCCGGAACAGGATAACTCCCTCCACCATCACAGAGACACAGAGGAGGAGGAACTATCCAACACCCAGGGAGAGAGAACAAGTGACGTCAGTCGAACACAGTCAGAAAGAGGAGGTGGAAGAGGCGTTAGATAGAGGAGGATATTACCCCAGAGGCCATTCCTCCTGTTCATGTGAGCAAGAAAGAGCAGAAGGCTTCTGATCAGCCAAATGGCAGGCAGAGGGAGAGGTCATAGTGATTCACACCCACAGAGAGAAAGACAACCCACACAACCTCTTGGTTGAGATGAACCACACAGGTAGAGGCAGAGGGCCTTCAAGGCTAGCCAGTCAGCCTGCCTGCTCTGATCCTCAAGTCAATTGTATATAAATTCATGTTCATTAAAGATTTTTATTCAAGAATTGACAAGTCCCATTTCGTTAAAGGGGTCACCCTTTTCCTGCTACAAACACAACTTGCATATCATCACAGACTAGGCCAAAACGTTAATCTTTTAACCTTGCCTGAATAAAACAATGCATTTTTTATAGTGAGCAAGAGTTGCTCCTTTTCCTTTTCTATGATGATTCAAATATTTGGTTGCACCTCAACTGAACGTTGGTTGAGGGCCCCTTTTTTTTAATTAAAAGCATTAAAATTGTGATGTTTCTCACTTATTTACATAACCTACTCCACACTTGCAAAGTGAAAGTTTATAGAAATGTTCTGAAATTAAGTAGTAAACAGAAGAAAAGCAGAATTGAGTCCAATTATAATGCGAATAATTGAATGGTCTATGGTTCAATCCCATTTCTGAAGGTCTGATGAATAATTAATATTGTTTCTCCTCTTCCTTGTGGCAGGGGCAGCAGCACACTGCCCTCCAAAGATTGCAAAATAATAGCCGGACTGCCCCTTTCCTAGCTCTGCATGGAACTTCCAGTGCCACGTCCTTGGTGACGTGTGGGGTGACATCCGGGATGACCACAGCAACATCCTCTGGAAAGGGAAAAAAGAGGAACAGAATGTGAACAAATGCAAACCGTAGCTTCTAAACACTGGCCAGTTGAAAGGTTCTACTAAGATGTCATGACAAACGGCACCTGTCAGAGTGCTCTCTAAGTCTCTCTCTCTTGGGTGCTCTGAATGGCCTTCCTCTGGCTGAAGCCACAGGGCCAGGAGGAGCCTGGGCACCACCTCCACCACCACCTGAGATGGGCTGAGCAGGTTGCTACGGGGCTCATTGGACTGCTCGCCCAGAATGCTCCTCACAGCTCTTTCCACGGTGCTGTGGACCTTAGGATCGCTGAAATCAACAATAAGGAGAAAACAAAGCTAAACGATGTGCAATGTACTCACTTAGAACACTTTCTTAGTCTGTTTCTGCGTAGTTCCAGATGTGTAGATAAATGGATCAAGTCATATGCGGGGCAGTACATGGAACTCACATGTCAGCTGGCGAGGTGGGGTGCATGGAGCGGCGGAGCTTGCAGAAAGCCTTGTGCTCTATGTTCATCATTTTTAGGCAAGTGTTTACTTCCCAGGCCTGCAGTATGAAACAGGAAGTCCCATTAGTGTAATTTCACAACAGATCTATCCTGCTGTGCTAACTCGTTGTTGAAAGGCTGGTAAAGAGCTCACTAACTTGTAGCATGTCTCTAACTCTCATTCTCTTACCAGCCGAGCGAGGTCGTTTCCCTCCTCCAGTGTTTCCTTCCACACCCTTCAAATAAAACACAGAGTCCTCCAATATGCTGCACTTAGAATTGAGTTGTAGGCGATGTTTGGCGCAAAATAGAATGTTTACATTCTATTGCCATGGAGAAATGGAATGTGTAGAACCTGTTTAATTGATTATGCTTCTATGTCTTTATTTCGTTAAACATTGAACTCTGTATTATGTCATAATGTGTATATGAGGACGTAGGAGCCCGTCCAGATTCATGACCCGATTATCCAGGTGCATGTTGCTTAGACCTACTAATCCATCCTTGGTTTACAAGTTAAATACATTGTTTATATATGCCTATACAAATCCATCGACCACATCCATTTAAAGCAATGATTGTCAATTGAAATTGTGGTTGTTCTGTTCTCCTGTTGTGCGCCTTGAGTGTTTGTCCCCTTAAGCACATTATTCCAATATTTTTCCGAGCTCTGAATTGACACAAGGAACACTTTTGAAAAGATAGTCGGTTAAAAATATAGAGTATGAATGACAATATACGTATGACTTGGATTGTATGCGTAATAGTGTAGTAAACAGTATCGCTCAGCGCGGGAACTTTTGGTGTTAGGAAAGTTTGCGTTTTTAGCCTCCATGACACGTATCACTTCGTTGTCTTGTTGGTAATAGTAAAAATGCATGACAGTCGGCATTGTAATGGTCTAACAGGTGTTTTTCATTTTGCTTCTCACATTAAACAGACATTTGAGAACGGAATTGCTTACAGTTGTACCTATGATGCAGAGACACACTAAAGCTGTACAGTGTAGTTTGAATAATCAGTTTCAATTATTTGCAGATGAATTCCCTATTATTTACAAATCGAAAGATGTACCATTTGAAATGAATGTGGCAGAACAGTTTAGCATAGAGTTCTTGTGGGTGTCTTCTCCTTCAGTCTTTTTGCCTCCTAGGCCTTGTTTCTCATTACATGGGATTTCCCCAGTGCCAACTTCACACGAGATGGCCGCTGTCTACTGTCATGTGGTGCTGAATGACAGATATCGCTATGCCGATATTGCTGCTGTCCATGGACCTGAAATGTACAATGTACGACCGTCCAAACTTGACCCCACACACAAACACACACATTGATGCCAATCTCTCACACACTTTTGAACATTGCACAACCTGCAACAAAAAACTGAAAGAGCATTTTATTCCGTTTGTGTTTGAATAAAGACCCGAAGAATTCAATCAATGTGTGGATGTTGATTGGACAATGTATATGTGCTTTGCAGAAGTCATTTTTTAAATTCCCTGTAGCGTGAATTTTACTGGAGCATGATCAGATTGCTTTGTTTAAACCAGAATAAAGATTTGGTCTGAGAAACTATGCCGATTATAGCACGATAGCTTTATTTTTATTTTTAAATGAGGCAATGTATATATGACCCCCTTTCAAAGAGTCACTCATTTATCACTTTCTTGCAGATATACAGTGCCTTCAGAAAGTGTTAATACCCCTTAACGTATTCCTCATGTTGTTTTCTTACAGCCTGAATTCCAAATGGATTAAATTATAGTTTTTTATCATCTCACCCAGCTACAGACAACACCCCATAATGACAAAGTAAAAACATGTTTTAATTTTTTTTTCAAATGTATTGAAAATGAAATACAGAAATATTCACAATACATGTTAGAATCACCTTTGGCAGCGATTAAAGCTGTGAGTCTTTCTGGGTAAGTCTCCAAAAGCTTTGCACCCTTGGATTGTACCATATTTGCAATATCACAATATATACAGTACCAGTCAAAAGTCTGGACACACCTACTCATTTAAGGGTTTTTCTTTATTTTACAATTTTTTACATTTTAGAAAAATAGTGAAGACATCAAAACTATGAAATAGCACAATTGGAATCATGTAGTAAGCATTAACTGTTAAACAAATCAAAATATATTTTACATTTGAGAATCTTTGAAGTAGCCATCCTTTTCCTTGACCACTTTGCACACTCTTGGCATTCTCTCAAACCTTTTCATGAGGTAGTCACCAGGAATGTTTTTCAATTAACAGGTGTACCTTCTTAAAAGTTCATTTGTGGAATTTATTTCCTTCTTAAAGCGTTTGAGCCAATAGGTTGTGTTGTGACAAGGTAGGGATGGTTTACAGAAGATATCCCTATTTGGTAAAAGACCAAGTCCATATTATGCCAAGAACAGCTCAAATAAGCAAAGAGAAACAAGTCCATCTTTACTTAAGACATGAATGTCAGTCAAAACGGAAAAATTCAAGAACTTTGAAAGTTTCTTCTAGTGTAGTCCCAAAAACCATGAAGCGTTTTGATGAAACTGGCTCTCATGAGGACTGCCACAGGAAAGGAAGACCCAAAGTTACCTCTGCTGCAGAGGATAGGTTCAGCAGAGTTCACTGCACCTCAGATTGGAGCCCAAATAAAAGCTTCACAGAGTTCAAGAAACACACACATCTCAACATGCACTGTTCATAGGAGACTGCGTGAATCAGGCCTTCATGGTTGAATTGTTCCATTGAAACCACTACTAAAGGACGGACGCCAATAATAAGAAGAGAAACACGAGCAATGGACCTACAGTGCCTTGCAAAAGTATTCGGCCCCCTTGAACTTTGCGACCTTTTGCCACATTTCAGGCTTCAAACATAAAGATATAAAACTGTATTTTTTTGTGAAGAATCAACAACAAGTGGGACACAATCATGAAGTAGAAGGACATTTATTGGATATTTCAAACTTTTTTAACAAATAAAAAACAGAAAAATTATTCAGCCCCCTTAAGTTAATACTTTGTAGCGCCACCTTTTGCTGCGATTACAGCTGTAAGTCGCTTGGGGTATGTCTCTATCAGTTTTGCACATCGAGAGACTGACATTTTTTCCCATTCCTCCTTGCAAAACAGCTCCAGCTCAGTGAGGTTGGATGGAGAGCATTTGTGAACAGCAGTTTTCAGTTCTTTCCACAGATTCTTGATTGGATTCAGGTCTGGACTTTGACTTGGCCATTCTAACACCTGGATATGTTTATTTTTGAACCATTCCATTGTAGATTTTGCTTTATGTTTTGGATCATTGTCTTGTTGAAAGACAAATCTCCAGTCCCATCAGGTTTTCTTCCAGAATGGTCCTGTATTTGGCTCCATCCATCTTCCCATCAATTTTAACCATCTTCCCTGTCCCTGCTGAAGAAAAGCAGGCCCAAACCATGATGCTGCCACCACCATGTTTGACAGTGGGGATGGTGTGTTCAGTGTGATGAGCTGTGTTGCTTTTACGCCAAACATAATGTTTTGCATTGTTGCCAAAAAGTTCAATTTTGGTTTCATCTGACCAGAGCACCTTCTTCCACATGTTTGGTGTGTCTCCCAGGTGGCTTGTGGCAAACTTTAAACAACACTTTTTATGGATATCTTTAAGAAATGGCTTTCTTCTTGCCACTCTTCCATAAAGGCCAGATTTGTGCAATATACAACTGATTGTTGTCCTATGGACAGAGTCTCCCACCTCAGCTGTAGATCTCTGCAGTTCATCCAGAGTGATCATGGGACTCTTGGCTGCATCTCTGATCAGTCTTCTCCTTGTATGAGCTGAAAGTTTAGAGGGACGGCCAGGTCTTGGTAGATTTGCAGTGGTCTGATACTCCTTCCATTTCAATATTATCCTTGCTCCTTGGGATGTTTAAAGCTTGGGAAATCTTTTTGTATCCAAATCCGGCTTTAAACTTCTTCACAACAGTATCTCGGACCTGCCTGGTGTGTTCCTTGTTCTTCATGATGCTCTCTGCGCTTTTAACGGACCTCTGAGACTATCACAGTGCAGGTGCATTTATACGGAGACTTGATTACACACAGGTGGATTGTATTTATCATCATTAGTCATTTAGGTCAACATTGGATCATTCAGAGATCCTCACTGAACTTCTGGAGAGAGTTTGCTGCACTGAAAGTAAAGGGGCTGAATAATTTTGCACGCCCAATTTTTCAGTTTTTGATTTGTTAAAAAAGTTTGAAATATCCAATAAATGTTGTTCCACTTCATGACTGTGTCCCACTTGTTGTTGATTCTTCACAAAAATACAGTTTTATATCTTTATGTTTGAAGCCTGAAATGTGGCAAAAGGTTGCAAAGTTCAAGGGGGCCGAATACTTTCGCAAGGCACTGTAAGTCTGGTGGAAATCTGTCCTTTGGTCTGATGAGTTCAAATTTGAGATTTTTTTCCCTTCAATGTGTGTGTGTAAAGAATCCAGGGTGTTTAGTTGGGTCTACTCTTCATTATAAAACAATTTGTTGAATGGTTTAAAATCCATCAGAAGCTGCTTCAATTCATGGTGGCTCTGAGTAAGTCTCGGGGACAGAGCTTGTTTTGCCAAGGAAAGTGAAAAGGACTGAGGGAAAGTAAACTGGAAAATACATGGAAAGGATCATGGAAGAACCTCAGAGAACATTGCATTTTCAAGATCATGTAACATCAAAATGCATTTTATATTCCTGCCCTGACAGAAAAACCACATGTAACCAACTTACATTTTATGTGAGCACAAATTACATTTTGGTACACAACGTGATCACATTTTCACATTTGTAGTTCACATAAGATTACATTCAAATATGTTTTTGGAACACTTCCCGTGTTCACATGTGAAATTCATGTGGTTTTTGCCTAAACGCCCTGCAGTTCCACACTCAAGGTTCTTAATGATGCTTTAAATGCACATGTATGATTGTGCATGTGTAATGGGTTGAAAACAAAGTAACTAAAAACAGACACCCATTTATTATATCCCCCCCCATATTGTTTATGTATTTGTCTTAATGAATCTAAATGGTATTTTCAACATACTTTAGCGTCAGCAGTCCATAAGGCCAATAGATGGCGCTGTTGTACTGTTGTAGCAGGAGAAACATTAAGTTCAGGCCAAGCGCTCACCATTCTGCAGAATAAGGACCAGAACTTTACAGAGGTAAACTGTGTCTGTTCTTTTACTATTACAGGTATGTAACAGCACTTCAAACGTTCAACTACATACACAATATGTAATAACATGCTATTTAACAACGTTGTCCAGATATTATCACGTTAGGAAAGGTTTTGTTTTGGCTCTGTGTCGAACTGAGTGAGAGAAGAAGGTATTTACATTGAGTGAGAGTATATGTTAGCTTGATGCTAGCTGAGGTAAAAAAAAACATTTACGAGTTACAGAGACTATGTTTACTGAGTAGCTGACTTGTACTGGATTTAGTCTAGGAGATTTTTTATCAAGAATCCATTTGTTAGGGATTTCGGAGTTGGTTTTAGATGTTATTGGTTGTTTTGTGTAAAATTGTGCTCACTAGCTGGTAAACTGGCCGAGCACGCTCAGTCTGGTGGACTTTTAGTACATACAGTGAGAGAGAGAGGATTTTCTGGAGGTGCCACTATCTTAAAGCTGAATGTATTGTTGTCACTTTTCTATAGAGGTAGCGGTATATAGAAAAACATTCAGTTATTTATGGTTTCATATATAGGTGTTTCTATTGTATGAATGTGAAATACATTGTGGTTTTCATGTGAAACCAAACATTTTTGAATTCTGTTTTAGGTAAAGTGCATTTATGTTGTGTAATTTAAAGTGTGCACTTGTTTGATGTGAATATTTTCAAAGTACTAACAAGAAAATAGACAATTGAACAAGAGAAAAAAAAAACATTCTTCAGAATAAAGAAAGCGCCAGAACTTGGCAGACGTAAACTTGTGTCCGTTCTTTTTACTATTGCAGGCCACCTCAGCTACACATGTACTCTGTCTGCACACGCATCCACGCATGCACATACACACGGACAAACACACACTAATGTTCTCTCTCTTGTGCTTGTCAGCAGTTCATCGTGGCCCTGTCGTTCGCCTCCTTCACCAAAGCTCTGTCAAGGACCTACATGAAGAGTGCCATCACTCAGACACTTTTTCCCTGTCCAGCTCTCTCATCGGACTCATAGACGGCAGCTTTGAGATGGGTATCAACAATAACATTGAGTTGCTTCAGAACTCATGTAGTAAAAACCAGATACAGACTACAGTATGATTGATTTTTCTTGTGGTTCAATCAGAGTCTGCTCTCAATACTGTCCAGTTTTATAGTTGTTCCTATTAATTGATTGACTGGCTTTTGTCCATGACTCTACTGTCAAACCCCTAACATTGTTTTATTTGATGCTTTGTTGTTGCAGTCTAGTATCCAAACTGATATGCCATTTTTAGTAGAAAAAAAAATGTTTATAATTTGTGATTCCTGACTACTGTAGTGTTGTGGTTTCTTGCAGGTAACCTGCTATTCCTGGCTGTGGTCAGCCATTTTGGGGCGAAGCTGCACCGGCCCAGGCTCATTGCTATGGGCTGTTTCCTCATGGCTGTAGGATCCTTCCTCACAGGCCTGCCACACTTCTTCATGGGATGGTAAAACAACTGAAATACTGGTTAAACTTGTAGTTGTAGAGATACTCCAATGCGGAGGAAAGTTTCACTTTAGAAATAAAGTAATGTATCCAGTTGTTGATTAATCTCAGTTAACTTCTAACTAAAGTCTTAAGTAATTGGTCAGCTGCTTGATTATGTTTTGGGGCCATACATGTTAAGAGAAGGGATTAACTTGTTATGGCTGCAATCAATGGATCCCGGAGGTCCTAGGCATAATCAACTTCACCAAGCCGCTGGAAATCGAACGCGCCCACAGAACATCAGCGCCGAAACCCCGGCCAGATGAGCCCCCACGAGCCGTATTGATCAGGTTCCTCCGTTTCCAAGACAGAGAGAAGATACTGCAACTCGCAAGAGCCAAAGGGGACATCACCATTGATGGAAAGAGGGTCAGCCTTTTCCCAGATATGAGCGTGGATCTCGCCAGACGTCGCAATCAGTTCAGACCTGCCGCCAAAGCACTGAAGGAGAAGAACATCACCGGCTACCTCATCCACCCTGCATGGATGAAAGTTCAGTACCAAGGCCGAAGCCATCTCTTCAACACACCGGGAGAAGTGCACACTTTTCTCAAAAAACTGAGCAACGTCTGAGCCAGGACGGTCTCTCTGGGGGATAAAATGCAGTTTTTTCAACTCATTTCATTTTCAACTAACCGTATCTTCCCGGGGTGAGTTCTAATACATTTACAGGAGAGTATATTTTGGTTTAGTCCATATCTACTGGGCGAAGCAATAAGTGGGCTTAGGCTTAGGCTTTCCCCCTCATTTATGTTAATCTTTCGAAAAGAGACTCAAGCATCCCTTACCGTGGGCAGTAAATATTCAGCCATAAATATCTATTCACAACGTTTGTTTTCAATTTAGAGAGCTCGCAGGTTTTAGTTTACGCCAAGTTTAGCTAGTAAGAGCAAGACGGAAAGCGAGCAGCAACGTATCTCTACAAGTGTATTCATGTTTGATTGTTGGGATTGTTGTTTTAGTCTGACAATCGGGGTGGGTGGGATTTTTATTATTTTTTTCTTCCTTTTTTCTATGTTTATTGTTTCCCTCCTAAAGAGACACACAGGTCACTTTTGTGCTCAAACCAAAGTTGAAACATTTCCTAATTATCTGCATATGATAGATTTCTATTCAGTTACATATTTGAAACCCAACCTATGCTTAATCCACTAAAATATGTCACATTCAACGCATAACCTGTCATTATGAAAATCACTGTATTCAAACCTGTGTAGATCAGTCAATTCTTAACTTAAAGACTTAAAACTCAGGATTCTGTAAGTGGCTATGTCAATCAAGACATGTGGTTACTTATAGCTTCCTGTGCCAACCGGAAGTGCCTTTAATTGGGTCACAGTGTTTCGAAGGGTTAAAAAAGTCACATCTCTCCAAAATGTCATATGTGTGACTAGGTAACCCTCCTGAACTGTAAATCAGTCATTTCTCCCAACAGATGTCAAAGAAAAGCTCTCTCTCACACACACACACACAGACACACACACACAGCAAGGATGGAGTGATAAAGTGCGGTGCTTAAAGACACAGAGAGCAGGCAATTGCATTACCATAATCCCTAGGCCGTGCGGAGTTCAACAAGACACCCCACTTGACTGTAGCTCACTTGGTCTGACCACAGTGACCATGCAAAAAAGTAGTCTCATGTAGCAGGCTTTGTCTGCGTAAAAAGTAATCTCATGTAGCTCACTCGGTCTGACCGGTGACCGCAGGGACCATGCAAAAAAAGTAGTATCATGTAGCTCACTCAGACCAGGTCTGACCGCAGTGACCGTGCAAAAAAGTAATCTCATGTAGCTCACTTGGTCTGAGCATAGGGACCATTTAAAAAAAGTAGTCTCATCAATGTGATTGTTTTTAATGGAGAATTTGACTATGAGATGAGAGAATTTGACTATGAGATGACAATATAGTAGTTTGGGGAGTATTTTCTATAATAGAATGTATTTGACTACAAGCAGAGTAGGGGCCTCATCCTGAGCATTCTCAAATGGAAAAACACAGTTTGATCATGTGCTGACAGAGAGAGAGGGAGGAGTTTGGGGAGAGTTTAAAATGAGAAGAGTGATTTTTTCTAATAGGCTGCATTTCACTTTGAGCTAACAAGGAGATGAGCATTCTAGAGTGGTGAGGAGTGGTTTCATGTATATTTTTGAGTATCAATTAAGCAGCCAGAAGCACTGTACTTTCTTTATTGCTTAAGGGATTGTGTTAAGTTGTTTTATTTACTATTATTTCCCTTTTCAATAGAATAGAATAGAATAGTATAGAATTGTATAGATGGCTCCAGTGCGCTCATGTCCAATATGCTATAAGGTTGTGGTTGGCTTTAGTCAGCACCTTAGGTATGTACACCATGTGAGGAACAGTGAGGAGAGGGTACTCCTCTGTAAGTGGCAGTCAGGCCGTGTCAATGTCAGGCAGGAGCAGTGTCCAGTGTCAGGATGCTCCACACATCTTAGCAGACTGGACCGGCATATAGACTCCCACTCAGAGCTCAACAGAGCACAGAGGAGACAGGTTTTAGAGGACCTTAGGAGACGGCTGACGATGGAGAGGCTGGCGGTGTTGAGGGCATCGACCCCTGACATCCCTATGGCGACAGATTTAGACATTGTGGAGACTGTAAGGAGAGAAGAGGAGGAGGAGGAAATGTTATGTTCACCTACAGAAGCAGAGGAGGAAGTGGACTGCAAAGAGGATTCCTGCCACTGCCATGCACCAATCCTGAGACTGAAAAAAGCTGTAAAAGAGAGGGATGAGGCACTGCATACAAGAAGTGAGACCAACAAATCCATTAAAGAGGACAACCTTAAGTTGATCTCTGATCTGCAAAGGTTGAGAAAGAAGTACCAGCTGCTGAAAAGGCAGATGGGGATTGGCATGGTGAAGGCCCTCAACTTTCAGGCAGAGTCAGACACAGACACAAATCAAGAGGAGCAGGACCAAGCTAGAGGTTCAGGGGACCAGAGAGAGGAGCCTACAGTGTCCGGGTCAAGCTGCAAACTCATCTTCCCGGGCTCTGCTATGAGTAAGTACTGTTTCTTCAAATAGTGACAAGAGTTTGTGTTTGAAAAGAATATGATAAACCACCTGACTGATTCATGTAGCCTCATGAGATTGTAATTCTTGTCTAAAATGTTATGTTTTTTTGATTAGGTGTGTTTATCGAGGGATTCAGGAAGACCTGTGAGGGCCCTAATCCAAATTATAAGCTGAGTGAAAATTGTGCCTCAAAGGTCAAGAGGGTGACGCAATTTTTAAACTACATGGCGAAGAATGAGACCTACCAGTCCTCTCTCATTTTCCTGACAGACCATGACAAAATAAGGAAGTAAGCAGAATAATTTTTTCTCTCTAGCCTCACAAGCATTAACCAACAATACAGTATTTGATTGTATGATTTGTGTGTGTGTGTGTGTGTGTGTGTGTGTTTTTAGATGGGTTCAATTCCTCCAGAAGAACAAGGCAATCACCACAGTCAACCACTACACCTTGACTATTGGTGCATTTCTTAAATATTCTGAGGAGACCCCTCCATCTGGCTGCCGGCTGACCGTGAACCAATGGAGGGGGATCAACCGGTTGATGAAGGGCATTAGCAAGTCCATGAGACGACCAGTTTCCCTTCACCAGATAAAGGTGAAGGACAACAAGGAAGGCAAGGTGGTGTCCAAAAAGAGCCTGCTGCAGTGCCAGTCTCTTGCCAAGGCCAAAATCCCTCAAGTGCTGAGTAAGTTTTTCTCAATCTGTGATGTCACTGTTTTTACACACTTATAGACGTCAGAGATGTATAGAATGCATTATGGAGTGGGATTATGAAGCTGCCTTTTTTTATTTTCATGTTCACAGAAACATTGGAAGAAACAAGGACACAGAGGAATCAGTACAGGTTTTATGGGTACCTGTGTGCCTACTTTACATCCATATACGGCCACAGACCAGGCCTATATAAAAACATGTTGGTGAAAGAGGTGGAGGAGGCAAAATGTGACCAGTCTGGGGTGTACCTGATCAATGTAAGTCTATGAAATACAGCTGGCTGTGTTTATTTGTTTGTTTGCTTGGTTGGTTATCTTTGGAAACAATTGCAGTCGCAGGAGCGTAATGTGTTTTTTTTGTGTTTTTTCTCTGTTCAATTTCTATTAGGTGGGGGAACACAAAACAAATCGGGAGTACGGCATGGTCCAGATGTCGCTGACAAAGGAGGAGTACAGCTGGTTTTCCGACTTCCTCAAATTCAAGCACTGTCTCTTAGGGGGAAAGAAGGCCCAGCACTTCTTTTTCAATTCAACAAACACTCAGATGAAGAACCTGCCTGCCTACCTGAGGGAGGTGTGGAAGGAGATGGGTCTGCCCGAATGTCCTTCATTCACTGACCTGAGGACCTCCATTGTCACTCATGTAGGTCAGATTAGATAGGAATCTAATTAATGTAAGATCCTATTCTATTGTTGTCTGAAGTAATATCAATAATATCATATATTTGTGTGTGTGTGTGTGTGTGTGTCTTACAGGTAAAAAACATGCTCCCAAAGGTTGACAGGGAAAGGGTGGCCAACTTCATGTGCCACAACATCCAGACGGCAGACAAATATTATGCCATGAATTTAAATCCAACCAGAGCAAATGAAACCAGGGCACTCTTTGAGGCTGCACTGAAGGGGGAAGATAACACAGTCGCCGCAGAGAACCAGCCCTCCACCTCAGGAGAAAGAAAGCAGAAGGTGAGAGAGGATGCCTCCCTCTCCGACGGGAGCACCACCCCTGAAGAGACCAAGGTGATGTACCAGGAGTCTGGCACGTCCGCCGGTGACTCGGAAGAGGAGGAAGAGGATGAAGATGAGGAACAGATGGCCAGACAACTTCCAGTAAGATCAGCTATTCTGACAGGACACATTTGATTATCAAAATGTACTTGTAAACTATGTAACAGTCAAGTGTGAATTCTGAGATATATCTAATTTCTTGTGTTTGCTCTGTCAGGAGACACCTTCCAAGGTGACCAATCCTCAGGTGGAGATGGAACTTACCCCAAAGAGGAAGCGGAGCATCTGCACACGCCGCATGGAGGTCGCCATCAGCCCCATGCTAGTCTCACCCCTCAAAGTGAGGCTCAAGTCGCCCCCCCCACCAGTCCCTCATTGTCACATTAAAAGGGATGCAACAACTAAACTCAAATAAAGTCAGACTAAAAAATGCCATTGCCTCAAGGAGGTTAAAGCTGCAGGAGAAGGTGCAAAAGAGAGGAGGGGACCCCTGATGCAGCTCGAAGGAAGGGGAGCCGACCAACAACAAGACTTCCTCTTCCAAATAGTCATGTAGATTGTTTTAGACTCTCACATTTATACTGTTCTGATTTTGTTTGGTTTGATTTTCAATTTTGGTGTGCTTGTTTACATTTTAGAAGTGTAAAATGTGTGTAATTTAGTCTAACTGTCTGTTCAATTTTCTATTTTGGTGTGATTCTTTATAATGTAAAGGTTTGTTCTGTTTTATTAAATAACTAGTTTAGTAATTATTTGTGTTGTGCTTTCTTTAAGGTTATATTCTAACTGTCTGTTCAATTTTCTATTTTGGTGTGATTCTTTATAATGTAAAGGTTTGTTCTGTTTTATTAAATAACTAGTTGAGTAATTCTTTGTGTTGTGCTTTCTTTAAGGTTTATATTTAGTTTGTCACTTAATTTGTAAGTGTTAAACATTCACTGTCTTGTGTTGTTGTCTGTGAAGGTAGGAACAAATATTTAGGCATTATTGGCATGGGAATCATATGTTTACATTGGCAAAGCAAATTAAGTAGATAATAAACAAAAGTGAAATAAACAATAAAGTCCTGCTGTAGACTGTACTACTGCTGTTCAGGAAGCACAATTTGAACTAGAAACTTACACAGACAGGCTGAAATAAACACTAAAAAATAACAAATGGCATCACCGTAATATCCCGCTTGACCGTAGCTCGCTCGGTCTGAGCGCAGCGACCATGAGAAAAGTAAGCCCAAAATGAAGCCTGCCCCACAACGTCATTTGCTTTTGGGTGACAGTGAGAGAACCGTTAGGTTTAGAAGGACAATTCAACCACAGGAATGTTCCTAACGTCCTTCCGATCCATGCAAGCCTTACCTTGACCGTGTGGCATTAACCCTTAAAAATAAAACAGGGTTTTTTGATCTCACAGATTACAATGACATCTCTCCCCATAGGAATACATTGACAGCTCCCCTAAATTCAACCTGGAGCCTATGTGGGTTAATAATGCCTTATGAACCTGTCTTCAATGCCAATCCATCAGGCCACTATGAGGTCTACCTGTGTCGATTCTAAGCTTCCTGGAGCAACCGGAAGTGGTTAAATTCACCCAAAATGTATTTTGATGTACATAACCTGCAAATGTGAAAATGACTGCATTCAACCCTGGGTAGATCAGTCAATTCTTAACATAAAGACTTTAGGATTCTCAGGATTCTGTAAGAGAATACCCAAAGCAAGATATTTGTTTACCTATAGCTTCCTGTGCCAACCGGAAGTGCCTTTAATTGGTGTCTCAGGGGCTTCTCCTTAGGAGGGATGGGGACACCACCACGGGACAGACCCCACACTCATCGCTAGAGATCGAACTTCAGACTCCCTTCAAAACCACTGAACCCCTCAACACACCGAAAGAGATTACGGTGCACACCCTTAGAGGGAGCCGGAACAGGATAACTCCCTCCACCATCACAGAGACACAGAGGAGGAGGAACTATCCAACACCCAGGGAGAGAGAACAAGTGACGTCAGTCGAACACAGTCAGAAAGAGGAGGTGGAAGAGGCGTTAGATAGAGGAGGATATTACCCCAGAGGCCATTCCTCCTGTTCATGTGAGCAAGAAAGAGCAGAAGGCTTCTGATCAGCCAAATGGCAGGCAGAGGGAGAGGTCATAGTGATTCACACCCACAGAGAGAAAGACAACCCACACAACCTCTTGGTTGAGATGAACCACACAGGTAGAGGCAGAGGGCCTTCAGGGCTAGCCAGTCAGCCTGCCTGCTCTGATCCTCAAGTCAATTGTATATAAATTCATGTTCATTAAAGATTTTTATTCAAGAATTGACAAGTCCCATTTCGTTAAAGGGGTCACCCTTTTCCTGCTACAAACACAACTTGCATATCATCACAGACTAGGCCAAAACGTTAATCTTTTAACCTTGCCTGAATAAAACAATGCATTTTTTATAGTGAGCAAGAGTTGCTCCTTTTCCTTTTCTATGATGATTCAAATATTTGGTTGCACCTCAACTGAACGTTGGTTGAGGGCCCCTTTTTTTTAATTAAAAGCATTAAAATTGTGATGTTTCTCACTTATTTACATAACCTACTCCACACTTGCAAAGTGAAAGTTTATAGAAATGTTCTGAAATTAAGTAGTAAACAGAAGAAAAGCAGAATTGAGTCCAATTATAATGCGAATAATTGAATGGTCTATGGTTCAATCCCATTTCTGAAGGTCTGATGAATAATTAATATTGTTTCTCCTCTTCCTTGTGGCAGGGGCAGCAGCACACTGCCCTCCAAAGCCTGCAAAATAATAGCCGGACTGCCCCTTTCCTAGCTCTGCATGGAACTTCCAGTGCCACGTCCTTGGTGACGTGTGGGGTGACATCCGGGATGACCACAGCAACATCCTCTGGAAAGGGAAAAAAGAGGAACAGAATGTGAACAAATGCAAACCGTAGCTTCTAAACACTGGCCAGTTGAAAGGTTCTACTAAGATGTCATGACAAACGGCACCTGTCAGAGTGCTCTCTAAGTCTCTCTCTCTTGGGTGCTCTGAATGGCCTTCCTCTGGCTGAAGCCACAGGGCCAGGAGGAGCCTGGGCACCACCTCCACCACCACCTGAGATGGGCTGAGCAGGTTGCTACGGGGCTCATTGGACTGCTCGCCCAGAATGCTCCTCACAGCTCTTTCCACGGTGCTGTGGACCTTAGGATCGCTGAAATCAACAATAAGGAGAAAACAAAGCTAAACGATGTGCAATGTACTCACTTAGAACACTTTCTTAGTCTGTTTCAGCGTAGTTCCAGATGTGTAGATAAATGGATCAAGTCATATGCGGGGCAGTACATGGAACTCACATGTCAGCTGGCGAGGTGGGGTGCATGGAGCGGCGGAGCTTGCAGAAAGCCTTGTGCTCTATGTTCATCATTTTTAGGCAAGTGTTTACTTCCCAGGCCTGTAGTATGAAACAGGAAGTCCCATTAGTGTAATTTCACAACAGATCTATCCTGCTGTGCTAACTCGTTGTTGAAAGGCTGGTAAAGAGCTCACTAACTTGTAGCATGTCTCTAACTCTCATTCTCTTACCAGCCGAGCGAGGTCGTTTCCCTCCTCCAGGGTTTCCTTCCACACCCTTCAAATAAATCACAGAGCATTTCAACTTTCCTGGCTTCTGATTGTTCTGTTGTTTATTTTACCCACATCTCCTGGAGTGCTGCTGGTGGCAGGGAATGGCAGTGAAGGTGAGTGCTGACGTGGTACTCACCACTCCCTAAGGGATTTTTGCCCTGAGACACCAGCCAGTTGCTCATGTGCTCCGTGGTGACATGGGGAGGGACCTGGCCTTGACTCTGGAGCAGCAGATAGTGGACCATGAGCTTCTTCTGCAAGATGAGGTAAGGTGTGAGACCGTACCACGAAATACCATGTCATTTACTTTCAGAAGGGCCTCTCGCAACATTTCACAACTGCTCATGCCTCACAATTTGCAAGTGATATTAAGAACTCTTGTTTATGTTTTTGTATGGTGAATCTTACCTGTTTATATATGTTTATAATATGTTTAAATATGTTTCCTCCCAGCAGGCCTGCAGAGTCTGAAAATTAAGGCTGCTCCTACAGAATTCCTTTGAAGATCATGAAAATAATGATGCTTTGTTATGCACATTATGCACAGGCATTTACAGTATGCTAAAATTAATTTATCCTAAGATTACCTTTGTGGGACCATAAGTGAACTCCGGAATGCACCAAACCCTATCCATGGTAAGATGGGGAAGAAATGCAGCACTATAGATATACGGGATGCTCTAGAGATAACAGGAATGACTTACAGTCGCGAATGATCAATGGCTGTGGAGTCCTCCAATATGCTGCACTTAGAATTTAGTTGTAGGCGATGTTTGGCGCAAAATAGAATGTTTACATTCTATTGCCATGGAGAAATGGAATGTGTAGAACCTGTTTAATTGATTATGCTTCTATGTCTTTATTTCGTTAAACATTGAACTCTGTATTATGTCATAATGTGTATATGAGGACGTAGGAGCCCGTCCAGATTCATGACCCGATTATCCAGGTGCATGTTGCTTAGACCTACTAATCCATCCTTGGTTTACAAGTTAAATACATTGTTTATATATGCCTATACAAATCCATCGACCACATCCATTTAAAGCAATGATTGTCAATTGAAATTGTGGTTGTTCTGTTCTCCTGTTGTGCGCCTTGAGTGTTTGTCCCCTTAAGCACATTATTCCAATATTTTTCCGAGCTCTGAATTGACACAAGGAACACCTTTGAAAAGATAGTCGGTTAAAAATAAGAGTATGAATGACAATAAACGTATGACTTGGATTGTATGCGTAATAGTGTAGTAAACAGTATCGCTCGCGGGAACTTTTGGTGTTAGGAAAGTTTCCGTTTTTAGCCTCCATGACACGTATCACTTCGTTGTCTTGTTGGTAATAGTAAAAATGCATGACAGTCGGCATTGTAATGGTCTAACAGGTGTTTTTCATTTTGCTTCTCACATTAAACAGACATTTGAGAACGGAATTGCTTACAGTTGTACCTATGATGCAGAGACACACTAAAGCTGTACAGTGTAGTTTGAATAATCAGTTTCAATTATTTGCAGATGAATTCCCTATTATTTACAAATCGAAAGATGTACCATTTGAAATGAATGTGGCAGAACAGTTTAGCATAGAGTTCTTGTGGGTGTCTTCTCCTTCAGTCTTCTTGCCTCCTAGGCCTTGTTTCTCATTACATGGGATTTCCCCAGTGCCAACTTCACACGAGATGGCCGCTGTCTACTGTCATGTGGTGCTGAATGACAGATATCGCTATGCCGATATTGCTGCTGTCCATGGACCTGAAATGTACAATGTACGACCGTCCAAACTTGACCCCACACACAAACACACACATTGATGCCAATCTCTCACACACTTTTGAACATTGCACAACCTGCAACAAAAAACTGAAAGAGCATTTTATTCCGTTTGTGTTTGAATAAAGACCCGAAGAATTCAATCAATGTGTGGATGTTGATTGGACAATGTATATGTGCTTTGCAGAAGTCATTTTTTAAATTCCCTGTAGCGTGAATTTTACTGGAGCATGATCAGATTGCTTTGTTTAAACCAGAATAAAGATTTGGTCTGAGAAACTATGCCGATTATAGCACGATAGCTTTATTTTTATTTTTAAATGAGGCAATGTATATATGACCCCCTTTCAAAGAGTCGCTCATTTATCACTTTCTTGCAGATATACAGTGGCTTCAGAAAGTGTTAATACCCCTTAACGTATTCCTCATGTTGTTTTCTTACAGCCTGAATTCCAAATGGATTAAATTATAGTTTTTTATCATCTCACCCAGCTACAGACAACACCCCATAATGACAAAGTAAAAACATGTTTACATTTTTTTTTCAAATGTATTGAAAATGAAATACAGAAATATTCACAATACATGTTAGAATCACCTTTGGCAGCGATTAAAGCTGTGAGTCTTTCTGGGTAAGTCTCCAAAAGCTTTGCACCCTTGGATTGTACCATATTTGCAATATCACAATATATACAGTACCAGTCAAAAGTCTGGACACACCTACTCATTTAAGGGTTTTTCTTTATTTTACAATTTTTTACATTTTAGAAAAATAGTGAAGACATCAAAACTATGAAATAGCACAATTGGAATCATGTAGTAAGCATTAACTGTTAAACAAATCAAAATATATTTTACATTTGAGAATCTTTGAAGTAGCCATCCTTTTCCTTGACCACTTTGCACACTCTTGGCATTCTCTCAAACCTTTTCATGAGGTAGTCACCAGGAATGTTTTTCAATTAACAGGTGTACCTTCTTAAAAGTTCATTTGTGGAATTTCTTTCCTTCTTAAAGCGTTTGAGCCAATAGGTTGTGTTGTGACAAGGTAGGGATGGTTTACAGAAGATATCCCTATTTGGTAAAAGACCAAGTCCATATTATGCCAAGAACAGCTCAAATAAGCAAAGAGAAACAAGTCCATCTTTACTTAAGACATGAATGTCAGTCAAAACGGAAAAATTCAAGAACTTTGAAAGTTTCTTCTAGTGTAGTCCCAAAAACCATGAAGCGTTTTGATGAAATTGGCTCTCATGAGGACTGCCACAGGAAAGGAAGACCCAAAGTTACCTCTGCTGCAGAGGATAGGTTCAGCAGAGTTCACTGCACCTCAGATTGGAGCCCAAATAAAAGCTTCACAGAGTTCAAGAAACACACACATCTCAACATGCACTGTTCATAGGAGACTGCGTGAATCAGGCCTTCATGGTTGAATTGTTCCATTGAAACCACTACTAAAGGACGGACGCCAATAATAAGAAGAGACTTGCATGGGACAAGAAACACGAGCAATGGACCTACAGTGCCTTGCAAAAGTATTCGGCCCCCTTGAACTTTGCGACCTTTTGCCACATTTCAGGCTTCAAACATAAAGATATAAAACTGTATTTTTTTGTGAAGAATCAACAACAAGTGGGACACAATCATGAAGTAGAAGGACATTTATTGGATATTTCAAACTTTTTTAACAAATAAAAAACAGAAAAATTATTCAGCCCCCTTAAGTTAATACTTTGTAGCGCCACCTTTTGCTGCGATTACAGCTGTAAGTCGCTTGGGGTATGTCTCTATCAGTTTTGCACATCGAGAGACTGACATTTTTTCCCATTCCTCCTTGCAAAACAGCTCCAGCTCAGTGAGGTTGGATGGAGAGCATTTGTGAACAGCAGTTTTCAGTTCTTTCCACAGATTCTTGATTGGATTCAGGTCTGGACTTTGACTTGGCCATTCTAACACCTGGATATGTTTATTTTTGAACCATTCCATTGTAGATTTTGCTTTATGTTTTGGATCATTGTCTTGTTGAAAGACAAATCTCCAGTCCCATCAGGTTTTCTTCCAGAATGGTCCAGTATTTGGCTCCATCCATCTTCCCATCAATTTTAACCATCTTCCCTGTCCCTGCTGAAGAAAAGCAGGCCCAAACCATGATGCTGCCACCACCATGTTTGACAGTGGGGATGGTGTGTTCAGTGTGATGAGCTGTGTTGCTTTTACGCCAAACATAATGTTTTGCATTGTTGCCAAAAAGTTCAATTTTGGTTTCATCTGACCAGAGCACCTTCTTCCACATGTTTGGTGTGTCTCCCAGGTGGCTTGTGGCAAACTTTAAACAACACTTTTTATGGATATCTTTAAGAAATGGCTTTCTTCTTGCCACTCTTCCATAAAGGCCAGATTTGTGCAATATACGACTGATTGTTGTCCTATGGACAGAGTCTCCCACCTCAGCTGTAGATCTCTGCAGTTCATCCAGAGTGATCATGGGACTCTTGGCTGCATCACTGATCAGTCTTCTCCTTGTATGAGCTGAAAGTTTAGAGGGACGGCCAGGTCTTGGTAGATTTGCAGTGGTCTGATACTCCTTCCATTTCCATATTATCCTTGCTCCTTGGGATGTTTAAAGCTTGGGAAATCTTTTTGTATCCAAATCCGGCTTTAAACTTCTTCACAACAGTATCTCGGACCTGCCTGGTGTGTTCCTTGTTCTTCATGATGCTCTCTGCGCTTTTAACGGACCTCTGAGACTATCACAGTGCAGGTGCATTTATACGGAGACTTGATTACACACAGGTGGATTGTATTATTAATCATCATTAGTCATTTAGGTCAACATTGGATCATTCAGAGATCCTCACTGAACTTCTGGAGAGAGTTTGCTGCACTGAAAGTAAAGGGGCTGAATAATTTTGCACGCCCAATTTTTCAGTTTTTGATTTGTTAAAAAAGTTCGAAATATCCAATAAATGTCGTTCCACTTCATGACTGTGTCCCACTTGTTGTTGATTCTTCACAAAAATACAGTTTTATATCTTTATGTTTGAAGCCTGAAATGTGGCAAAAGGTTGCAAAGTTCAAGGGGGCCGAATACTTTCGCAAGGCACTGTAAGTCTGGTGGAAATCTGTCCTTTGGTCTGATGAGTTCAAATTTGAGATTTTTTTCCCTTCAATGTGTGTGTGTAAAGAATCCAGGGTGTTTAGTTGGGTCTACTCTTCATTATAAAACAATTTGTTGAATGGTTTAAAATCCATCAGAAGCTGCTTCAATTCATGGTGGCTCTGAGTAAGTCTCGGGGACAGAGCTTGTTTTGCCAAGGAAAGTGAAAAGGACTGAGGGAAAGTAAACTGGAAAATACATGGAAAGGATCATGGAAGAACCTCAGAGAACATTGCATTTTCAAGATCATGTAACATCAAAATGCATTTTATATTCCTGCCCTGACAGAAAAACCACATGTAACCAACTTACATTTTATGTGAGCACAAATTACATTTTGGTACACAACGTGATCACATTTTCACATTTGTAGTTCACATAAGATTACATTCAAATATGTTTTTGGAACACTTCCCGTGTTCACATGTGAAATTCATGTGGTTTTTGCCTAAACGCCCTGCAGTTCCACACTCAAGGTTCTTAATGATGCTTTAAATGCACATGTATGATTGTGCATGTGTAATGGGTTGAAAACAAAGTAACTAAAAACAGACACCCATTTATTATATCCCCCCCCATATTGTTTATGTATTTGTCTTAATGAATCTAAATGGTATTTTCAACATACTTTAGCGTCAGCAGTCCATAAGGCCAATAGATGGCGCTGTTGTACTGTTGTAGCAGGAGAAACATTAAGTTCAGGCCAAGCGCTCACCATTCTGCAGAATAAGGACCAGAACTTTACAGAGGTAAACTGTGTCTGTTCTTTTACTATTACAGGTATGTAACAGCACTTCAAACGTTCAACTACATACACAATATGTAATAACATGCTATTTAACAACGTTGTCCAGATATTATCACGTTAGGAAAGGTTTTGTTTTGGCTCTGTGTCGAACTGAGTGAGAGAAGAAGGTATTTACATTGAGTCAGAGTATATGTTAGCTTGATGCTAGCTGAGGTAAAAAAAAACATTTACGAGTTACAGAGACTATGTTTACTGAGTAGCTGAATTGTACTGGATTTAGTCTAGGAGATTTTTTATCAAGAATCCATTTGTTAGGGATTTCGGAGTTGGTTTTAGATGTTATTGGTTGTTTTGTGTAAAATTGTGCTCAATAGCTGGTAAACTGGCCGAGCACGCTCAGTCTGGTGGACTTTTAGTACATACAGTGAGAGAGAGAGGATTTTCTGGAGGTGCCACTATCTTAAAGCTGAATGTATTGTTGTCACTTTTCTATAGAGGTAGCGGTATATAGAAAAACATTCAGTTATTTATGGTTTCATATATAGGTGTTTCTATTGTATGAATGTGAAATACATTGTGGTTTTCATGTGAAACCAAACATTTTTGAATTCTGTTTTAGGTAAAGTGCATTTATGTTGTGTAATTTAAAGTGTGCACTTGTTTGATGTGAATATTTTCAAAGTACTAACAAGAAAATAGACAATTGAACAAGAGAAAAAAAACATTCTTCAGAATAAAGAAAGCGCCAGAACTTGGCAGACGTAAACTTGTGTCCGTTCTTTTTACTATTGCAGGCCACCTCAGCTACACATGTACTCTGTCTGCACACGCATCCACGCATGCACATACACACGGACAAACACACACTAATGTTCTCTCTCTTGTGCTTGTCAGCAGTTCATCGTGGCCCTGTCGTTCGCCTCCTTCACCAAAGCTCTGTCAAGGACCTACATGAAGAGTGCCATCACTCAGACACTTTTTCCCTGTCCAGCTCTCTCATCGGACTCATAGACGGCAGCTTTGAGATGGGTATCAACAATAACATTGAGTTGCTTCAGAACTCATGTAGTAAAAACCAGATACAGACTACAGTATGATTGATTTTTCTTGTGGATCAATCAGAGTCTGCTCTCAATACTGTCCAGTTTTATAGTTGTTCCTATTAATTGATTGACTGGCTTTTGTCCATGACTCTACTGTCAAACCCCTAACATTGTTTTATTTGATGCTTTGTTGTTGCAGTCTAGTATCCAAACTGATATGCCATTTTTAGTAGAAAAAAAAAATGTTTATAATTTGTGATTCCTGACTACTGTAGTGTTGTGGTTTCTTGCAGGTAACCTGCTGTTCCTGGCTGTGGTCAGCCATTTTGGGGCGAAGCTGCACCGGCCCAGGCTCATTGCTATGGGCTGTTTCCTCATGGCTGTAGGATCCTTCCTCACAGGCCTGCCACACTTCTTCATGGGATGGTAAAACAACTGAAATACTGGTTAAACTTGTAGTTGTAGAGATACTCCAATGCGGAGGAAAGTTTCACTTTATAAATAAAGTAATGTATCCAGTTGTTGATTAATCTCAGTTAACTTCTAACTAAAGTCTTAAGTAATTGGTCAGCTGCTTGATTATGTTTTGGGGCCATACATGTTAAGAGAAGGGATTAAAACCTGTTGAGGATATGGCAGACATACGCCCCCTTTGGAGAGATTGGGTACCCCTAGTAAACTGGAAAAAAAATCTGTCAAAAATTGTTAATATATGCAAATATATTATTGGATAGAAAACACTCTAAAGATTCTAAAACCGTTGGAATTATGTCTGTAAGTATAGCAGAACTCACAGGGCAGGCATTCTTCCAAACTAGTTTTTGTGGCCATGAAAGTTGGAGCAACTTTGACGTCATGGCCCCCACCCTTCCCAACCAGCTATGATTCTGCGGACACTTTCTATCTCTTCCGCTAGATGTCCTCTTTCATTAGAGCTTCAAACCGTTCAAATCGCGCGAGAATTGACCCTATGGGAGTGAAATTAGTGCGTGCCACGAGAGAATAGGCTGTGCGTATGGGCGCGAATTGGTCACAGCAATTCCTTTGTTTCCAGCACTCAAGAGAAGGGCAGACGATGGCCGATTGAATTGAAGTTTGTTTTGCACGTCTAAAACATCATAAAGCTTGCTTCTGCACTTAGTTTGACCTGTTTAGTCGACATATAATGTGTAATTTTGAAGTTTTGATGCGCAACTTATCCGGACCAGAGGACGTTTTGGGTGCATTTCAGCTGATGTTATTAGCAGTAGCTAATACAAAGACGCAAGACTTGAAACCAAACGATGTATTGGGTAAGTATGAAGCCTTCCAGAACATTCTGAACGAAGACCATCGAAGGTAAGGGAATATTTATGCTTAAATCTGTGTTTCTGTTGACTCCAACATTACGTGGAAATGTAGCCTGGAACTGAGCGCTGTCTCACAATATGGAATAGTGTGCGATTTCTGTAACGTTAAAAATAAATCTAACACAGCGGTTGCATAAAGAAGCAGTGTATCTTTCTAACTATATGTAGAACATGTATATTTAGTCAAAGTTTATGATGTCTATTTACGTTATCTTGCCGCGCTACATAGATTTCCTGAGGGCATTTTTGAGTAATTTCTGAAGGTGAACTCACTGTAAATGGACATTTATGGATATAAATGGCATATTATTGAAAAAAAAAAATATGTACTGTGTAATATGTCATATTACTGTCATCTGATGAAGATTTTCAAAAGGTTAGTGAGCGATTTATTTTTTAATCCTGCGTTTGTTGATTGCATGTTTTGGCTATTGAAATGAGCTGTGTCTGGTGGTGGTTTTACATATATATGTGCTATGTTTTCGCCGTAAAACATTTTAGAAATCTGACTTGCTGGCTAGATGAACAAGATGTTTATCTTTCATTTGAGCTATTGGACTTGTTAATGTGTGGAGGTTAAATATTTTTAAGAATATTTTTGCGTTCCATGCGCCACCGTTTCAGCTGCACGTGGGAGGGTTGATTCCCAATTGGGAACCAATATCGTAAACAGGTTTTAACTTGTTATGGCTGCAATCAATGGATCCCGGAGGTCCTAGGCATAATCAACTTCACCAAGCCGCTGGAAATCGAACGCGCCCACAGAACATCAGCGCCGAAACCCCGGCCAGATGAGCCCCCACGAGCCGTATTGATCAGGTTCCTCCGTTTCCAAGACAGAGAGAAGATACTGCAACTCGCAAGAGCCAAAGGGGACATCACCATTGATGGAAAGAGGGTCAGCCTTTTCCCAGATATGAGCGTGGATCTCTCCAGACGTCGCAATCAGTTCAGACCTGCCGCCAAAGCACTGAAGGAGAAGAACATCACCGGCTACCTCATCCACCCTGCATGGATGAAAGTTCAGTACCAAGGTCGAAGCCATCTCTTCAACACACCGGGAGAAGTGCACACTTTTCTCAAAAAACTGAGCAACGTCTGAGCCAGGACGGTCTCTCTGGGGGATAAAATGCAGTTTTTTCAACTCATTTCATTTTCAACTAACCGTATCTTCCCGGGGTGAGTTCTAATACATTTACAGGAGAGTATATTTTGGTTTAGTCCATATCTACTGGGCGAAGCAATAAGTGGGCTTAGGCTTAGGCTTTCCCCCTCATTTATGTTAATCTTTCGAAAAGAGACTCAAGCATCCCTTACCGTGGGCAGTAAATATTCAGCCATAAATATCTATTCACAACGTTTGTTTTCAATTTAGAGAGCTCGCAGGTTTTAGTTTACGCCAAGTTTTAGCTAGTAAGAGCAAGACGGAAAGCGAGCAGCAACGTATCTCTACAAGTGTATTCATGTTTGATTGTTGGGATTGTTGTTTTAGTCTGACAATCGGGGTGGGTGGGATTTTTATTATTTTTTTCTTCCTTTTTTCTATGTTTATTGTTTCCCTCCTAAAGAGACACACAGGTCACTTTTGTGCTCAAACCAAAGTTGAAACATTTCCTAATTATCTGCATATGATAGATTTCTATTCAGTTACATATTTGAAACCCAACCTATGCTTAATCCACTAAAATATGTCACATTCAACGCATAACCTGTCATTATGAAAATCACTGTATTCAAACCTGTGTAGATCAGTCAATTCTTAACTTAAAGACTTAAAACTCAGGATTCTGTAAGTGGCTATGTCAATCAAGACATGTGGTTACTTATAGCTTCCTGTGCCAACCGGAAGTGCCTTTAATTGGGTCACAGTGTTTCGAAGGGTTAAAAAAGTCACATCTCTCCAAAATTTCATATGTGTGACTAGGTAACCCTCCTGAACTGTAAATCAGTCATTTCTCCCAACAGATGTCAAAGAAAAGCTCTCTCTCACACACACACACACACAGACACACACACACAGCAAGGATGGAGTGATAAAGTGCGGTGCTTAAAGACACAGAGAGCAGGCAATTGCATTACCATAATCCCTAGTCCGTGCCGAGTTCAACAAGACACCCCACTTGACTGTAGCTCACTTGGTCTGACCACAGTGACCATGCAAAAAAGTAGTCTCATGTAGCAGGCTTTGTCTGCGTAAAAAGTAATCTCATGTAGCTCACTCGGTCTGACCGGTGACCGCAGGGACCATGCAAAAAAAGTAGTATCATGTAGCTCACTCAGACCGGTCTGACCGCAGTGACCGTGCAAAAAAGTAATCTCATGTAGCTCACTTGGTCTGAGCATAGGGACCATTTAAAAAAAGTAGTCTCATCAATGTGATTGTTTTTAATGGAGAATTTGACTATGAGATGAGAGAATTTGACTATGAGATGACAATATAGTAGTTTGGGGAGTATTTTCTATAATAGAATGTATTTGACTACAAGCAGAGTAGGGGCCTCATCCTGAGCATTCTCAAATGGAAAAACACAGTTTGATCATGTGCTGACAGAGAGAGAGGGAGGAGTTTGGGGAGAGTTTAAAATGAGAAGAGTGATTTTTTTTCTAATAGGCTGCATTTCACTTTGAGCTAACAAGGAGATGAGCATTCTAGAGTGGTGAGGAGTGGTTTCATGTATATTTTTGAGTATCAATTAAGCAGCCAGAAGCACTGTACTTTCTTTATTGCTTAAGGGATTGTGTTAAGTTGTTTTATTTACTATTATTTCCCTTTTCAATAGAATAGAATAGAATAGTATAGAATTGTATAGATGGCTCCAGTGCGCTCATGTCCAATATGCTATAAGGTTGTGGTTGGCTTTAGTCAGCACCTTAGGTATGTACACCATGTGAGGAACAGTGAGGAGAGGGTACTCCTCTGTAAGTGGCAGTCAGGCCGTGTCAATGTCAGGCAGGAGCAGTGTCCAGTGTCAGGATGCTCCACACATCTTAGCAGACTGGACCGGCATATAGACTCCCACTCAGAGCTCAACAGAGCACAGAGGAGACAGGTTTTAGAGGACCTTAGGAGACGGCTGACGATGGAGAGGCTGGCGGTGTTGAGGGCATCGACCCCTGACATCCCTATGGCGACAGATTTAGACATTGTGGAGACTGTAAGGAGAGAAGAGGAGGAGGAGGAAATGTTATGTTCACCTACAGAAGCAGAGGAGGAAGTGGACTGCAAAGAGGATTCCTGCCACTGCCATGCACCAATCCTGAGACTGAAAAAAGCTGTAAAAGAGAGGGATGAGGCACTGCATACAAGAAGTGAGACCAACAAATCCATTAAAGAGGACAACCTTAAGTTGATCTCTGATCTGCAAAGGTTGAGAAAGAAGTACCAGCTGCGGAAAAGGCAGATGGGGATTGGCATGGTGAAGGCCCTCAACTTTCAGGCAGAGTCAGACACAGACACAAATCAAGAGGAGCAGGACCAAGCTAGAGGTTCAGGGGACCAGAGAGAGGAGCCTACAGTGTCCGGGTCAAGCTGCAAACTCATCTTCCCGGGCTCTGCTATGAGTAAGTACTGTGTCTTCAAATAGTGACAAGAGTTTGTGTTTGAAAAGAATATGATAAACCACCTGACTGATTCATGTAGCCTCATGAGATTGTAATTCTAGTCTAAAATGTTATGTTTTTTTGATTAGGTGTGTTTATCGAGGGATTCAGGAAGACCTGTGAGGGCCCTAATCCAAATTATAAGCTGAGTGAAAATTGTGCCTCAAAGGTCAAGAGGGTGACGCAATTTTTAAACTACATGGCGAAGAATGAGACCTACCAGTCCTCTCTCATTTTCCTGACAGACCATGACAAAATAAGGAAGTAAGCAGAATTATTTTTTCTCTCTAGCCTCACAAGCATTAACCAACAATACAGTATTTGATTGTATGATTTGTGTGTGTGTGTGTGTGTGTGTGTTTTTAGATGGGTTCAATTCCTCCAGAAGAACAAGGCAATCACCACAGTCAACCACTACACCTTGACTATTGGTGCATTTCTTAAATATTCTGAGGAGACCCCTCCATCTGGCTGCCGGCTGACCGTGAACCAATGGAGGGGGATCAACCGGTTGATGAAGGGCATTAGCAAGTCCATGAGACGACCAGTTTCCCTTCACCAGATAAAGGTGAAGGACAACAAGGAAGGCAAGGTGGTGTCCAAAAAGAGCCTGCTGCAGTGCCAGTCTCTTGCCAAGGCCAAAATCCCTCAAGTGCTGAGTAAGTTTTTCTCAATCTGTGATGTCACTGTTTTTACACACTTATAGACGTCAGAGATGTATAGAATGCATTATGGAGTGGGATTATGAAGCTGCCTTTTTTTATTTTCATGTTCACAGAAACATTGGAAGAAACAAGGACACAGAGGAATCAGTACAGGTTTTATGGGTACCTGTGTGCCTACTTTACATCCATATACGGCCACAGACCAGGCCTATATAAAAACATGTTGGTGAAAGAGGTGGAGGAGGCAAAATGTGACCAGTCTGGGGTGTACCTGATCAATGTAAGTCTATGAAATACAGCTGGCTGTGTTTATTTGTTTGTTTGCTTGGTTGGTTATCTTTGGAAACAATTGCAGTCGCAGGAGCGTAATGTGTTTTTTTGTGTTTTTTCTCTGTTCAATTTCTATTAGGTGGGGGAACACAAAACAAATCGGGAGTACGGCATGGTCCAGATGTCGCTGACAAAGGAGGAGTACAGCTGGTTTTCCGACTTCCTCAAATTCAAGCACTGTCTCTTAGGGGGAAAGAAGGCCCAGCACTTCTTTTTCAATTCAACAAACACTCAGATGAAGAACCTGCCTGCCTACCTGAGGGAGGTGTGGAAGGAGATGGGTCTGCCCGAATGTCCTTCATTCACTGACCTGAGGACCTCCATTGTCACTCATGTAGGTCAGATTAGATAGGAATCTAATTAATGTAAGATCCTATTCTATTGTTGTCTGAAGTAATATCAATAATATCATATATTTGTGTGTGTGTGTGTGTGTGTGTCTTACAGGTAAAAAACATGCTCCCAAAGGTTGACAGGGAAAGGGTGGCCAACTTCATGTGCCACAACATCCAGACGGCAGACAAATATTATGCCATGAATTTAAATCCAACCCAAGCAAATGAAACCAGGGCACTCTTTGAGGCTGCACTGAAGGGGGAAGATAACACAGTCGCCGCAGAGAACCAGCCCTCCACCTCAGGAGAAAGAAAGCAGAAGGTGAGAGAGGATGCCTCCCTCTCCGACGGGAGCACCACCCCTGAAGAGACCAAGGTGATGTACCAGGAGTCTGGCACGTCCGCCGGTGACTCGGAAGAGGAGGAAGAGGATGAAGATGAGGAACAGATGGCCAGACAACTTCCAGTAAGATCAGCTATTCTGACAGGACACATTTGATTATCAAAATGTACTTGTAAACTATGTAACAGTCAAGTGTGAATTCTGAGATATATCTAATTTCTTGTGTTTGCTCTGTCAGGAGACACCTTCCAAGGTGACCAATCCTCAGGTGGAGATGGAACTTACCCCAAAGAGGAAGCGGAGCATCTGCACACGCCGCATGGAGGTCGCCATCAGCCCCATGCTAGTCTCACCCCTCAAAGTGAGGCTCAAGTCGCCCCCCCACCAGTCCCTCATTGTCACATTAAAAGGGATGCAACAACTAAACTCAAATAAAGTCAGACTAAAAAATGCCATTGCCTCAAGGAGGTTAAAGCTGCAGGAGAAGGTGCAAAAGAGAGGAGGGGACCCCTGATGCAGCTCGAAGGAAGGGGAGCCGACCAACAACAAGACTTCCTCTTCCAAATAGTCATGTAGATTGTTTTAGACTCTCACATTTATACTGTTCTGATTTTGTTTGGTTTGATTTTCAATTTTGGTGTGCTTGTTTACATTTTAGAAGTGTAAAATGTGTGTAATTTAGTCTAACTGTCTGTTCAATTTTCTATTTTGGTGTGATTCTTTATAATGTAAAGGTTTGTTCTGTTTTATTAAATAACTAGTTGAGTAATTATTTGTGTTGTGCTTTCTTTAAGGTTTATATTTAGTTTGTCACTTAATTTGTAAGTGTTAAACATTCACTGTCTTGTGTTGTTGTCTGTGAAGGTAGGAACAAATATTTAGGCATTATTGGCATGGGAATCATATGTTTACATTGGCAAAGCAAATTAAGTAGATAATAAACAAAAGTGAAATAAACAATAAAGTCCTGCTGTAGACTGTACTACTGCTGTTCAGGAAGCACAATTTGAACTAGAAACTTACACAGACAGGCTGAAATAAACACAAAAAAATAACAAATGGCATCACCGTAATCTCTAGGCCATGCCGAGTTCAACGAGATATCCCGCTTGACCGTAGCTCGCTCGGTCTGAGCGCAGCGACCATGAGAAAAGTAAGCCCAAAATGAAGCCTGCCCCACAACGTCATTTGCTTTTGGGTGACAGTGAGAGAACCGTTAGGTTTAGAAGGACAATTCAACCACAGGAATGTTCCTAACGTCCTTCCAATCCATGCAAGCCTTACCTTGACCGTGTGGCATTAACCCTTAAAAATAAAACAGGGTTTTTTGATCTCACAGATTACAATGACATCTCTCCCCATAGGAATACATTGACAGCTCCCCTAAATTCAACCTGGAGCCTATGTGGGTTAATAATGCCTTATGAACCTGTCTTCAATGCCAATCCATCAGGCCACTATGAGGTCTACCTGTGTCGATTCTAAGCTTCCTGGAGCAACCGGAAGTGGTTAAATTCACCCAAAATGTATTTTGATGTACATAACCTGCAAATGTGAAAATGACTGCATTCAACCCTGGGTAGATCAGTCAATTCTTAACATAAAGACTTTAAACTCAGGATTCTGTAAGAGAATACCCAAAGCAAAATATTTGTTTACCTATAGCTTCCTGTGCCAACCGGAAGTGCCTTTAATTGGTGTCTCAGGGGCTTCTCCTTAGGAGGGATGGGGACACCACCACGGGACAGACCCCACACTCATCGCTAGAGATCGAACTTCAGACTCCCTTCAAAACCACTGAACCCCTCAACACACCGAAAGAGATTACGGTGCACACCCTTAGAGGGAGCCGGAACAGGATAACTCCCTCCACCATCACAGAGACACAGAGGAGGAGGAACTATCCAACACCCAGGGAGAGAGAACAAGTGACGTCAGTCGAACACAGTCAGAAAGAGGAGGTGGAAGAGGCGTTAGATAGAGGAGGATATTACCCCAGAGGCCATTCCTCCTGTTCATGTGAGCAAGAAAGAGCAGAAGGCTTCTGATCAGCCAAATGGCAGGCAGAGGGAGAGGTCATAGTGATTCACACCCACAGAGAGAAAGACAACCCACACAACCTCTTGGTTGAGATGAACCACACAGGTAGAGGCAGAGGGCCTTCAAGGCTAGCCAGTCAGCCTGCCTGCTCTGATCCTCAAGTCAATTGTATATAAATTCATGTTCATTAAAGATTTTTATTCAAGAATTGACAAGTCCCATTTCGTTAAAGGGGTCACCCTTTTCCTGCTACAAACACAACTTGCATATCATCACAGACTAGGCCAAAACGTTAATCTTTTAACCTTGCCTGAATAAAACAATGCATTTTTTATAGTGAGCAAGAGTTGCTCCTTTTCCTTTTCTATGATGATTCAAATATTTGGTTGCACCTCAACTGAACGTTGGTTGAGGGCCCCTTTTTTTTAATTAAAAGCATTAAAATTGTGATGTTTCTCACTTATTTACATAACCTACTCCACACTTGCAAAGTGAAAGTTTATAGAAATGTTCTGAAATTAAGTAGTAAACAGAAGAAAAGCAGAATTGAGTCCAATTATAATGTGAATAATTGAATGGTCTATGGTTCAATCCCATTTCTGAAGGTCTGATGAATAATTAATATTGTTTCTCCTCTTCCTTGTGGCAGGGGCAGCAGCACACTGCCCTCCAAAGATTGCAAAATAATAGCCGGACTGCCCCTTTCCTAGCTCTGCATGGAACTTCCAGTGCCACGTCCTTGGTGACGTGTGGGGTGACATCCGGGATGACCACAGCAACATCCTCTGGAAAGGGAAAAAAGAGGAACAGAATGTGAACAAATGCAAACCGTAGCTTCTAAACACTGGCCAGTTGAAAGGTTCTACTAAGATGTCATGACAAACGGCACCTGTCAGAGTGCTCTCTAAGTCTCTCTCTCTTGGGTGCTCTGAATGGCCTTCCTCTGGCTGAAGCCACAGGGCCAGGAGGAGCCTGGGCACCACCTCCACCACCACCTGAGATGGGCTGAGCAGGTTGCTACGGGGCTCATTGGACTGCTCGCCCAGAATGCTCCTCACAGCTCTTTCCACGGTGCTGTGGACCTTAGGATCGCTGAAATCAACAATAAGGAGAAAACAAAGCTAAACGATGTGCAATGTACTCACTTAGAACACTTTCTTAGTCTGTTTCTGCGTAGTTCCAGATGTGTAGATAAATGGATCAAGTCATATGCGGGGCAGTACATGGAACTCACATGTCAGCTGGCGAGGTGGGGTGCATGGAGCGGCGGAGCTTGCAGAAAGCCTTGTGCTCTATGTTCATCATTTTTAGGCAAGTGTTTACTTCCCAGGCCTGCAGTATGAAACAGGAAGTCCCATTAGTGTAATTTCACAACAGATCTATCCTGCTGTGCTAACTCGTTGTTGAAAGGCTGGTAAAGAGCTCACTAACTTGTAGCATGTCTCTAACTCTCATTCTCTTACCAGCCGAGCGAGGTCGTTTCCCTCCTCCAGTGTTTCCTTCCACACCCTTCAAATAAAACACAGAGTCCTCCAATATGCTGCACTTAGAATTGAGTTGTAGGCGATGTTTGGCGCAAAATAGAATGTTTACATTCTATTGCCATGGAGAAATGGAATGTGTAGAACCTGTTTAATTGATTATGCTTCTATGTCTTTATTTCGTTAAACATTGAACTCTGTATTATGTCATAATGTGTATATGAGGACGTAGGAGCCCGTCCAGATTCATGACCCGATTATCCAGGTGCATGTTGCTTAGACCTACTAATCCATCCTTGGTTTACAAGTTAAATACATTGTTTATATATGCCTATACAAATCCATCGACCACATCCATTTAAAGCAATGATTGTCAATTGAAATTGTGGTTGTTCTGTTCTCCTGTTGTGCGCCTTGAGTGTTTGTCCCCTTAAGCACATTATTCCAATATTTTTCCGAGCTCTGAATTGACACAATGAACACTTTTGAAAAGATAGTCGGTTAAAAATAAGAGTATGAATGACAATAAACGTATGACTTGGATTGTATGCGTAATAGTGTAGTAAACAGTATCGCTCAGCGCGGGAACTTTTGGTGTTAGGAAGGTTTCCGTTTTTAGCCTCCATGACACGTATCACTTCGTTGTCTTGTTGGTAATAGTAAAAATGCATGACAGTCGGCATTGTAATGGTCTAACAGGTGTTTTTCATTTTGCTTCTCACATTAAACAGACATTTGAGAACGGAATTGCTTACAGTTGTACCTATGATGCAGAGACACACTAAAGCTGTACAGTGTAGTTTGAATAATCAGTTTCAATTATTTGCAGATGAATTCCCTATTATTTACAAATCGAAAGATGTACCATTTGAAATGAATGTGGCAGAACAGTTTAGCATAGAGTTCTTGTGGGTGTCTTCTCCTTCAGTCTTTTTGCCTCCTAGGCCTTGTTTCTCATTACATGGGATTTCCCCAGTGCCAACTTCACACGAGATGGCCGCTGTCTACTGTCATGTGGTGCTGAATGACAGATATCGCTATGCCGATATTGCTGCTGTCCATGGACCTGAAATGTACAATGTACGACCGTCCAAACTTGACCCCACACACAAACACACACATTGATGCCAATCTCTCACACACTTTTGAACATTGCACAACCTGCAACAAAAAACTGAAAGAGCATTTTATTCCGTTTGTGTTTGAATAAAGACCCGAAGAATTCAATCAATGTGTGGATGTTGATTGGACAATGTATATGTGCTTTGCAGAAGTCATTTTTTAAATTCCCTGTAGCGTGAATTTTACTGGAGCATGATCAGATTGCTTTGTTTAAACCAGAATAAAGATTTGGTCTGAGAAACTATGCCGATTATAGCACGATAGCTTTATTTTTATTTTTAAATGAGGCAATGTATATATGACCCCCTTTCAAAGAGTCGCTCATTTATCACTTTCTTGCAGATATACAGTGCCTTCAGAAAGTGTTAATACCCCTTAACGTATTCCTCATGTTGTTTTCTTACAGCCTGAATTCCAAATGGATTAAATTATAGTTTTTTATCATCTCACCCAGCTACAGACAACACCCCATAATGACAAAGTAAAAACATGATTTAATTTTTTTTTCAAATGTATTGAAAATGAAATACAGAAATATTCACAATACATGTTAGAATCACCTTTGGCAGCGATTAAAGCTGTGAGTCTTTCTGGGTAAGTCTCCAAAAGCTTTGCACCCTTGGATTGTACCATATTTGCAATATCACAATATATACAGTACCAGTCAAAAGTCTGGACACACCTACTCATTTAAGGGTTTTTCTTTATTTTACAATTTTTTACATTTTAGAAAAATAGTGAAGACATCAAAACTATGAAATAGCACAATTGGAATCATGTAGTAAGCATTAACTGTTAAACAAATCAAAATATATTTTACATTTGAGAATCTTTGAAGTAGCCATCCTTTTCCTTGACCACTTTGCACACTCTTGGCATTCTCTCAAACCTTTTCATGAGGTAGTCACCAGGAATGTTTTTCAATTAACAGGTGTACCTTCTTAAAAGTTCATTTGTGGAATTTATTTCCTTCTTAAAGCGTTTGAGCCAATAGGTTGTGTTGTGACAAGGTAGGGATGGTTTACAGAAGATATCCCTATTTGGTAAAAGACCAAGTCCATATTATGCCAAGAACAGCTCAAATAAGCAAAGAGAAACAAGTCCATCTTTACTTAAGACATGAATGTCAGTCAAAACGGAAAAATTCAAGAACTTTGAAAGTTTCTTCTAGTGTAGTCCCAAAAACCATGAAGCGTTTTGATGAAACTGGCTCTCATGAGGACTGCCACAGGAAAGGAAGACCCAAAGTTACCTCTGCTGCAGAGGATAGGTTCAGCAGAGTTCACTGCACCTCAGATTGGAGCCCAAATAAAAGCTTAACAGAGTTCAAGAAACACACACATCTCAACATGCACTGTTCATAGGAGACTGCGTGAATCAGGCCTTCATGGTTGAATTGTTCCATTGAAACCACTACTAAAGGACGGACGCCAATAATAAGAAGAGACTTGCATGGGACAAGAAACACGAGCAATGGACCTACAGTGCCTTGCAAAAGTATTCGGCCCCCTTGAACTTTGCGACCTTTTGCCACATTTCAGGCTTCAAACATAAAGATATAAAACTGTATTTTTTTGTGAAGAATCAACAACAAGTGGGACACAATCATGAAGTAGAAGGACATTTATTGGATATTTCAAACTTTTTTAACAAATAAAAAACAGAAAAATTGGGCGTGCAAAATTATTCAGCCCCCTTAAGTTAATACTTTGTAGCGCCACCTTTTTCTGCGATTACAGCTGTAAGTCGCTTGGGGTATGTCTCTATCAGTTTTGCACATCGAGAGACTGACATTTTTTCCCATTCCTCCTTGCAAAACAGCTCCAGCTCAGTGAGGTTGGATGGAGAGCATTTGTGAACAGCAGTTTTCAGTTCTTTCCACAGATTCTTGATTGGATTCAGGTCTGGACTTTGACTTGGCCATTCTAACACCTGGATATGTTTATTTTTGAACCATTCCATTGTAGATTTTGCTTTATGTTTTGGATCATTGTCTTGTTGAAAGACAAATCTCCAGTCCCATCAGGTTTTCTTCCAGAATGGTCCTGTATTTGGCTCCATCCATCTTCCCATCAATTTTAACCATCTTCCCTGTCCCTGCTGAAGAAAAGCAGGCCCAAACCATGATGCTGCCACCACCATGTTTGACAGTGGGGATGGTGTGTTCAGTGTGATGAGCTGTGTTGCTTTTACGCCAAACATAATGTTTTGCATTGTTGCCAAAAAGTTCAATTTTGGTTTCATCTGACCAGAGCACCTTCTTCCACATGTTTGGTGTGTCTCCCAGGTGGCTTGTGGCAAACTTTAAACAACACTTTTTATGGATATCTTTAAGAAATGGCTTTCTTCTTGCCACTCTTCCATAAAGGCCAGATTTGTGCAATATACGACTGATTGTTGTCCTATGGACAGAGTCTCCCACCTCAGCTGTAGATCTCTGCAGTTCATCCAGAGTGATCATGGGACTCTTGGCTGCATCTCTGGTCAGTCTTCTCCTTGTATGAGCTGAAAGTTTAGAGGGACGGCCAGGTCTTGGTAGATTTGCAGTGGTCTGATACTCCTTCCATTTCAATATTATCCTTGCTCCTTGGGATGTTTAAAGCTTGGGAAATCTTTTTGTATCCAAATCCGGCTTTAAACTTCTTCACAACAGTATCTCGGACCTGCCTGGTGTGTTCCTTGTTCTTCATGATGCTCTCTGCGCTTTTAACGGACCTCTGAGACTATCACAGTGCAGGTGCATTTATACGGAGACTTGATTACACACAGGTGGATTGTATTTATCATCATTAGTCATTTAGGTCAACATTGGATCATTCAGAGATCCTCACTGAACTTCTGGAGAGAGTTTGCTGCACTGAAAGTAAAGGGGCTGAATAATTTTGCACGCCCAATTTTTCAGTTTTTGATTTGTTAAAAAAGTTTGAAATATCCAATAAATGTTGTTCCACTTCATGACTGTGTCCCACTTGTTGTTGATTCTTCACAAAAATACAGTTTTATATCTTTATGTTTGAAGCCTGAAATGTGGCAAAAGGTTGCAAAGTTCAAGGGGGCCGAATACTTTCGCAAGGCACTGTAAGTCTGGTGGAAATCTGTCCTTTGGTCTGATGAGTTCAAATTTGAGATTTTTTTCCCTTCAATGTGTGTGTGTAAAGAATCCAGGGTGTTTAGTTGGGTCTACTCTTCATTATAAAACAATTTGTTGAATGGTTTAAAATCCATCAGAAGCTGCTTCAATTCATGGTGGCTCTGAGTAAGTCTCGGGGACAGAGCTTGTTTTGCCAAGGAAAGTGAAAAGGACTGAGGGAAAGTAAACTGGAAAATACATGGAAAGGATCATGGAAGAACCTCAGAGAACATTGCATTTTCAAGATCATGTAACATCAAAATGCATTTTATATTCCTGCCCTGACAGAAAAACCACATGTAACCAACTTACATTTTATGTGAGCACAAATTACATTTTGGTACACAACGTGATCAGATTTTCACATTTGTAGTTCACATAAGATTACATTCAAATATGTTTTTGGAACACTTCCCGTGTTCACATGTGAAATTCATGTGGTTTTTGCCTAAACGCCCTGCAGTTCCACACTCAAGGTTCTTAATGATGCTTTAAATGCACATGTATGATTGTGCATGTGTAATGGGTTGAAAACAAAGTAACTAAAAACAGACACCCATTTATTATATCCCCCCCATATTGTTTATGTATTTGTCTTAATGAATCTAAATGGTATTTTCAACATACTTTAGCGTCAGCAGTCCATAAGGCCAATAGATGGCGCTGTTGTACTGTTGTAGCAGGAGAAACATTAAGTTCAGGCCAAGCGCTCACCATTCTGCAGAATAAGGACCAGAACTTTACAGAGGTAAACTGTGTCTGTTCTTTTACTATTACAGGTATGTAACAGCACTTCAAACGTTCAACTACATACACAATATGTAATAACATGCTATTTAACAACGTTGTCCAGATATTATCACGTTAGGAAAGGTTTTGTTTTGGCTCTGTGTCGAACTGAGTGAGAGAAGAAGGTATTTACATTGAGTGAGAGTATATGTTAGCTTGATGCTAGCTGAGGTAAAAAAAAACATTTACGAGTTACAGAGACTATGTTTACTGAGTAGCTGACTTGTACTGGATTTAGTCTAGGAGATGTTTTATCAAGAATCCATTTGTTAGGGATTTCGGAGTTGGTTTTAGATGTTATTGGTTGTTTTGTGTAAAATTGTGCTCACTAGCTGGTAAACTGGCCGAGCACGCTCAGTCTGGTGGACTTTTAGTACATACAGTGAGAGAGAGAGGATTTTCTGGAGGTGCCACTATCTTAAAGCTGAATGTATTGTTGTCACTTTTCTATAGAGGTAGCGGTATATAGAAAAACATTCAGTTATTTATGGTTTCATATATAGGTGTTTCTATTGTATGAATGTGAAATACATTGTGGTTTTCATGTGAAACCAAACATTTTTGAATTCTGTTTTAGGTAAAGTGCATTTATGTTGTGTAATTTAAAGTGTGCACTTGTTTGATGTGAATATTTTCAAAGTACTAACAAGAAAATAGACAATTGAACAAGAGAAAAAAAAAACATTCTTCAGAATAAAGAAAGCGCCAGAACTTGGCAGACGTAAACTTGTGTCCGTTCTTTTTACTATTGCAGGCCACCTCAGCTACACATGTACTCTGTCTGCACACGCATCCACGCATGCACATACACACGGACAAACACACACTAATGTTCTCTCTCTTGTGCTTGTCAGCAGTTCATCGTGGCCCTGTCGTTCGCCTCCTTCACCAAAGCTCTGTCAAGGACCTACATGAAGAGTGCCATCACTCAGACACTTTTTCCCTGTCCAGCTCTCTCATCGGACTCATAGACGGCAGCTTTGAGATGGGTATCAACAATAACATTGAGTTGCTTCAGAACTCATGTAGTAAAAACCAGATACAGACTACAGTATGATTGATTTTTCTTGTGGTTCAATCAGAGTCTGCTCTCAATACTGTCCAGTTTTATAGTTGTTCCTATTAATTGATTGACTGGCTTTTGTCCATGACTCTACTGTCAAACCCCTAACATTGTTTTATTTGATGCTTTGTTGTTGCAGTCTAGTATCCAAACTGATATGCCATTTTTAGTAGAAAAAAAAATGTTTATAATTTGTGATTCCTGACTACTGTAGTGTTGTGGTTTCTTGCAGGTAACCTGCTGTTCCTGGCTGTGGTCAGCCATTTTGGGGCGAAGCTGCACCGGCCCAGGCTCATTGCTATGGGCTGTTTCCTCATGGCTGTAGGATCCTTCCTCACAGGCCTGCCACACTTCTTCATGGGATGGTAAAACAACTGAAATACTGGTTAAACTTGTAGTTGTAGAGATACTCCAATGCGGAGGAAAGTTTCACTTTAGAAATAAAGTAATGTATCCAGTTGTTGATTAATCTCAGTTAACTTCTAACTAAAGTCTTAAGTAATTGGTCAGCTGCTTGATTATGTTTTGGGGCCATACATGTTAAGAGAAGGGATTAACTTGTTATGGCTGCAATCAATGGATCCCGGAGGTCCTAGGCATAATCAACTTCACCAAGCCGCTGGAAATCGAACGCGCCCACAGAACATCAGCGCCGAAACCCCGGCCAGATGAGCCCCCACGAGCCGTATTGATCAGGTTCCTCCGTTTCCAAGACAGAGAGAAGATACTGCAACTCGCAAGAGCCAAAGGGGACATCACCATTGATGGAAAGAGGGTCAGCCTTTTCCCAGATATGAGCGTGGATCTCGCCAGACGTCGCAATCAGTTCAGACCTGCCGCCAAAGCACTGAAGGAGAAGAACATCACCGGCTACCTCATCCACCCTGCATGGATGAAAGTTCAGTACCAAGGCCGAAGCCATCTCTTCAACACACCGGGAGAAGTGCACACTTTTCTCAAAAAACTGAGCAACGTCTGAGCCAGGACGGTCTCTCTGGGGGATAAAATGCAGTTTTTTCAACTCATTTCATTTTCAACTAACCGTATCTTCCCGGGGTGAGTTCTAATACATTTACAGGATAGTATATTTTGGTTTAGTCCATATCTACTGGGCGAAGCAATAAGTGGGCTTAGGCTTAGGCTTTCCCCCTCATTTATGTTAATCTTTCGAAAAGAGACTCAAGCATCCCTTACCGTGGGCAGTAAATATTCAGCCATAAATATCTATTCACAACGTTTGTTTTCAATTTAGAGAGCTCGCAGGTTTTAGTTTACGCCAAGTTTTAGCTAGTAAGAGCAAGACGGAAAGCGAGCAGCAACGTATCTCTACAAGTGTATTCATGTTTGATTGTTGGGATTGTTGTTTTAGTCTGACAATCGGGGTGGGTGGGATTTTTATTATTTTTTTCTTCCTTTTTTCTATGTTTATTGTTTCCCTCCTAAAGAGACACACAGGTCACTTTTGTGCTCAAACCAAAGTTGAAACATTTCCTAATTATCTGCATATGATAGATTTCTATTCAGTTACATATTTGAAACCCAACCTATGCTTAATCCACTAAAATATGTCACATTCAACGCATAACCTGTCATTATGAAAATCACTGTATTCAAACCTGTGTAGATCAGTCAATTCTTAACTTAAAGACTTAAAACTCAGGATTCTGTAAGTGGCTATGTCAATCAAGACATGTGGTTACTTATAGCTTCCTGTGCCAACCGGAAGTGCCTTTAATTGGGTCACAGTGTTTCGAAGGGTTAAAAAAGTCACATCTCTCCAAAATGTCATATGTGTGACTAGGTAACCCTCCTGAACTGTAAATCAGTCATTTCTCCCAACAGATGTCAAAGAAAAGCTCTCTCTCACACACACACACACAGACACACACACACAGCAAGGATGGAGTGATAAAGTGCGGTGCTTAAAGACACAGAGAGCAGGCAATTGCATTACCATAATCCCTAGGCCATGCGGAGTTCAACAAGACACCCCACTTGACTGTAGCTCACTTGGTCTGACCACAGTGACCATGCAAAAAAGTAGTCTCATGTAGCAGGCTTTGTCTGCGTAAAAAGTAATCTCATGTAGCTCACTCGGTCTGACCGGTGACCGCAGGGACCATGCAAAAAAAGTAGTATCATGTAGCTCACTCAGACCGGTCTGACCGCAGTGACCGTGCAAAAAAGTAATCATAGGGACCATTTAAAAAAAGTAGTCTCATCAATGTGATTGTTTTTAATGGAGAATTTGACTATGAGATGAGAGAATTTGACTATGAGATGACAATATAGTAGTTTGGGGAGTATTTTCTATAATAGAATGTATTTGACTACAAGCAGAGTAGGGGCCTCATCCTGAGCATTCTCAAATGGAAAAACACAGTTTGATCATGTGCTGACAGAGAGAGAGGGAGGAGTTTGGGGAGAGTTTAAAATGAGAAGAGTGATTTTTTCTAATAGGCTGCATTTCACTTTGAGCTAACAAGGAGATGAGCATTCTAGAGTGGTGAGGAGTGGTTTCATGTATATTTTTGAGTATCAATTAAGCAGCCAGAAGCACTGTACTTTCTTTATTGCTTAAGGGATTGTGTTAAGTTGTTTTATTTACTATTATTTCCCTTTTCAATAGAATAGAATAGAATAGTATAGAATTGTATAGATGGCTCCAGTGCGCTCATGTCCAATATGCTATAAGGTTGTGGTTGGCTTTAGTCAGCACCTTAGGTATGTACACCATGTGAGGAACAGTGAGGAGAGGGTACTCCTCTGTAAGTGGCAGTCAGGCCGTGTCAATGTCAGGCAGGAGCAGTGTCCAGTGTCAGGATGCTCCACACATCTTAGCAGACTGGACCGGCATATAGACTCCCACTCAGAGCTCAACAGAGCACAGAGGAGACAGGTTTTAGAGGACCTTAGGAGACGGCTGACGATGGAGAGGCTGGCGGTGTTGAGGGCATCGACCCCTGACATCCCTATGGCGACAGATTTAGACATTGTGGAGACTGTAAGGAGAGAAGAGGAGGAGGAGGAAATGTTATGTTCACCTACAGAAGCAGAGGAGGAAGTGGACTGCAAAGAGGATTCCTGCCACTGCCATGCACCAATCCTGAGACTGAAAAAAGCTGTAAAAGAGAGGGATGAGGCACTGCATACAAGAAGTGAGACCAACAAATCCATTAAAGAGGACAACCTTAAGTTGATCTCTGATCTGCAAAGGTTGAGAAAGAAGTACCAGCTGCTGAAAAGGCAGATGGGGATTGGCATGGTGAAGGCCCTCAACTTTCAGGCAGAGTCAGACACAGACACAAATCAAGAGGAGCAGGACCAAGCTAGAGGTTCAGGGGACCAGAGAGAGGAGCCTACAGTGTCCGGGTCAAGCTGCAAACTCATCTTCCCGGGCTCTGCTATGAGTAAGTACTGTTTCTTCAAATAGTGACAAGAGTTTGTGTTTGAAAAGAATATGATAAACCACCTGACTGATTCATGTAGCCTCATGAGATTGTAATTCTTGTCTAAAATGTTATGTTTTTTTGATTAGGTGTGTTTATCGAGGGATTCAGGAAGACCTGTGAGGGCCCTAATCCAAATTATAAGCTGAGTGAAAATTGTGCCTCAAAGGTCAAGAGGGTGACGCAATTTTTAAACTACATGGCGAAGAATGAGACCTACCAGTCCTCTCTCATTTTCCTGACAGACCATGACAAAATAAGGAAGTAAGCAGAATAATTTTTTCTCTCTAGCCTCACAAGCATTAACCAACAATACAGTATTTGATTGTATGATTTGTGTGTGTGTGTGTGTGTGTTTTTAGATGGGTTCAATTCCTCCAGAAGAACAAGGCAATCACCACAGTCAACCACTACACCTTGACTATTGGTGCATTTCTTAAATATTCTGAGGAGACCCCTCCATCTGGCTGCCGGCTGACCGTGAACCAATGGAGGGGGATCAACCGGTTGATGAAGGGCATTAGCAAGTCCATGAGACGACCAGTTTCCCTTCACCAGATAAAGGTGAAGGACAACAAGGAAGGCAAGGTGGTGTCCAAAAAGAGCCTGCTGCAGTGCCAGTCTCTTGCCAAGACCAAAATCCCTCAAGTGCTGAGTAAGTTTTTCTCAATCTGTGATGTCACTGTTTTTACACACTTATAGACGTCAGAGATGTATAGAATGCGTTATGGAGTGGGATTATGAAGCTGCCTTTTTTTATTTTCATGTTCACAGAAACATTGGAAGAAACAAGGACACAGAGGAATCAGTACAGGTTTTATGGGTACCTGTGTGCCTACTTTACATCCATATACGGCCACAGACCAGGCCTATATAAAAACATGTTGGTGAAAGAGGTGGAGGAGGCAAAATGTGACCAGTCTGGGGTGTACCTGATCAATGTAAGTCTATGAAATACAGCTGGCTGTGTTTATTTGTTTGTTTGCTTGGTTGGTTATCTTTGGAAACAATTGCAGTCGCAGGAGCGTAATGTGTTTTTTTGTGTTTTTTCTCTGTTCAATTTCTATTAGGTGGGGGAACACAAAACAAATCGGGAGTACGGCATGGTCCAGATGTCGCTGACAAAGGAGGAGTACAGCTGGTTTTCCGACTTCCTCAAATTCAAGCACTGTCTCTTAGGGGGAAAGAAGGCCCAGCACTTCTTTTTCAATTCAACAAACACTCAGATGAAGAACCTGCCTGCCTACCTGAGGGAGGTGTGGAAGGAGATGGGTCTGCCCGAATGTCCTTCATTCACTGACCTGAGGACCACCATTGTCACTCATGTAGGTCAGATTAGATAGGAATCTAATTAATGTAAGATCCTATTCTATTGTTGTCTGAAGTAATATCAATAATATCATATATTTGTGTGTGTGTGTGTGTGTGTGTCTTACAGGTAAAAAACATGCTCCCAAAGGTTGACAGGGAAAGGGTGGCCAACTTCATGTGCCACAACATCCAGACGGCAGACAAATATTATGCCATGAATTTAAATCCAACCCAAGCAAATGAAACCAGGGCACTCTTTGAGGCTGCACTGAAGGGGGAAGATAACACAGTCGCCGCAGAGAACCAGCCCTCCACCTCAGGAGAAAGAAAGCAGAAGGTGAGAGAGGATGCCTCCCTCTCCGACGGGAGCACCACCCCTGAAGAGACCAAGGTGATGTACCAGGAGTCTGGCACGTCCGCCGGTGACTCGGAAGAGGAGGAAGAGGATGAAGATGAGGAACAGATGGCCAGACAACTTCCAGTAAGATCAGCTATTCTGACAGGACACATTTGATTATCAAAATGTACTTGTAAACTATGTAACAGTCAAGTGTGAATTCTGAGATATATCTAATTTCTTGTGTTTGCTCTGTCAGGAGACACCTTCCAAGGTGACCAATCCTCAGGTGGAGATGGAACTTACCCCAAAGAGGAAGCGGAGCATCTGCACACGCCGCATGGAGGTCGCCATCAGCCCCATGCTAGTCTCACCCCTCAAAGTGAGGCTCAAGTCGCCCCCCCACCAGTCCCTCATTGTCACATTAAAAGGGATGCAACAACTAAACTCAAATAAAGTCAGACTAAAAAATGCCATTGCCTCAAGGAGGTTAAAGCTGCAGGAGAAGGTGCAAAAGAGAGGAGGGGACCCCTGATGCAGCTCGAAGGAAGGGGAGCCGACCAACAACAAGACTTCCTCTTCCAAATAGTCATGTAGATTGTTTTAGACTCTCACATTTATACTGTTCTGATTTTGTTTGGTTTGATTTTCAATTTTGGTGTGCTTGTTTACATTTTAGAAGTGTAAAATGTGTGTAATTTAGTCTAACTGTCTGTTCAATTTTCTATTTTGGTGTGATTCTTTATAATGTAAAGGTTTGTTCTGTTTTATTAAATAACTAGTTTAGTAATTATTTGTGTTGTGCTTTCTTTAAGGTTATATTCTAACTGTCTGTTCAATTTTCTATTTTGGTGTGATTCTTTATAATGTAAAGGTTTGTTCTGTTTTATTAAATAACTAGTTGAGTAATTCTTTGTGTTGTGCTTTCTTTAAGGTTAATATTTAGTTTGTCACTTAATTTGTAAGTGTTAAACATTCACTGTCTTGTGTTGTTGTCTGTGAAGGTAGGAACAAATATTTAGGCATTATTGGCATGGGAATCATATGTTTACATTGGCAAAGCAAATTAAGTAGATAATAAACAAAAGTGAAATAAACAATAAAGTCCTGCTGTAGACTGTACTACTGCTGTTCAGGAAGCACAATTTGAACTAGAAACTTACACAGACAGGCTGAAATAAACACTAAAAAATAACAAATGGCATCACCGTAATATCCCGCTTGACCGTAGCTCGCTCGAACTGAGCGCAGCGACCATGAGAAAAGTAAGCCCAAAATGAAGCCTGCCCCACAACGTCATTTGCTTTTGGGTGACAGTGAGAGAACCGTTAGGTTTAGAAGGACAATTCAACCACAGGAATGTTCCTAACGTCCTTCCGATCCATGCAAGCCTTACCTTGACCGTGTGGCATTAACCCTTAAAAATAAAACAGGTTTTTTTGATCTCACAGATTACAATGACATCTCTCCCCATAGGAATACATTGACAGCTCCCCTAAATTCAACCTGGAGCCTATGTGGGTTAATAATGCCTTATGAACCTGTCTTCAATGCCAATCCATCAGGCCACTATGAGGTCTACCTGTGTCGATTCTAAGCTTCCTGGAGCAACCGGAAGTGGTTAAATTCACCCAAAATGTATTTTGATGTACATAACCTGCAAATGTGAAAATGACTGCATTCAACCCTGGGTAGATCAGTCAATTCTTAACATAAAGACTTTAGGATTCTCAGGATTCTGTAAGAGAATACCCAAAGCAAGATATTTGTTTACCTATAGCTTCCTGTGCCAACCGGAAGTGCCTTTAATTGGTGTCTCAGGGGCTTCTCCTTAGGAGGGATGGGGACACCACCACGGGACAGACCCCACACTCATCGCTAGAGATCGAACTTCAGACTCCCTTCAAAACCACTGAACCCCTCAACACACCGAAAGAGATTACGGTGCACACCCTTAGAGGGAGCCGGAACAGGATAACTCCCTCCACCATCACAGAGACACAGAGGAGGAGGAACTATCCAACACCCAGGGAGAGAGAACAAGTGATGTCAGTCGAACACAGTCAGAAAGAGGAGGTGGAAGAGGCGTTAGATAGAGGAGGATATTACCCCAGAGGCCATTCCTCCTGTTCATGTGAGCAAGAAAGAGCAGAAGGCTTCTGATCAGCCAAATGGCAGGCAGAGGGAGAGGTCATAGTGATTCACACCCACAGAGAGAAAGACAACCCACACAACCTCTTGGTTGAGATGAACCACACAGGTAGAGGCAGAGGGCCTTCAGGGCTAGCCAGTCAGCCTGCCTGCTCTGATCCTCAAGTCAATTGTATATAAATTCATGTTCATTAAAGATTTTTATTCAAGAATTGACAAGTCCCATTTCGTTAAAGGGGTCACCCTTTTCCTGCTACAAACACAACTTGCATATCATCACAGACTAGGCCAAAACGTTCATCTTTTAACCTTGCCTGAATAAAACAATGCATTTTTTATAGTGAGCAAGAGTTGCTCCTTTTCCTTTTCTATGATGATTCAAATATTTGGTTGCACCTCAACTGAACGTTGGTTGAGGGCCCCTTTTTTTTAATTAAAAGCATTAAAATTGTGATGTTTCTCACTTATTTACATAACCTACTCCACACTTGCAAAGTGAAAGTTTATAGAAATGTTCTGAAATTAAGTAGTAAACAGAAGAAAAGCAGAATTGAGTCCAATTATAATGCGAATAATTGAATGGTCTACGGTTCAATCCCATTTCTGAAGGTCTGATGAATAATTAATATTGTTTCTCCTCTTCCTTGTGGCAGGGGCAGCAGCACACTGCCCTCCAAAGCCTGCAAAATAATAGCCGGACTGCCCCTTTCCTAGCTCTGCATGGAACTTCCAGTGCCACGTCCTTGGTGACGTGTGGGGTGACATCCGGGATGACCACAGCAACATCCTCTGGAAAGGGAAAAAAGAGGAACAGAATGTGAACAAATGCAAACCGTAGCTTCTAAACACTGGCCAGTTGAAAGGTTCTACTAAGATGTCATGACAAACGGCACCTGTCAGAGTGCTCTCTAAGTCTCTCTCTCTTGGGTGCTCTGAATGGCCTTCCTCTGGCTGAAGCCACAGGGCCAGGAGGAGCCTGGGCACCACCTCCACCACCACCTGAGATGGGCTGAGCAGGTTGCTACGGGGCTCATTGGACTGCTCGCCCAGAATGCTCCTCACAGCTCTTTCCACGGTGCTGTGGACCTTAGGATCGCTGAAATCAACAATAAGGAGAAAACAAAGCTAAACGATGTGCAATGTACTCACTTAGAACACTTTCTTAGTCTGTTTCTGCGTAGTTCCAGATGTGTAGATAAATGGATCAAGTCATATGCGGGGCAGTACATGGAACTCACATGTCAGCTGGCGAGGTGGGGTGCATGGAGCGGCGGAGCTTGCAGAAAGCCTTGTGCTCTATGTTCATCATTTTTAGGCAAGTGTTTACTTCCCAGGCCTGCAGTATGAAACAGGAAGTCCCATTAGTGTAATTTCACAACAGATCTATCCTGCTGTGCTAACTCGTTGTTGAAAGGCTGGTAAAGAGCTCACTAACTTGTAGCATGTCTCTAACTCTCATTCTCTTACCAGCCGAGCGAGGTCGTTTCCCTCCTCCAGGGTTTCCTTCCACACCCTTCAAATAAAACACAGAGCATTTCAACTTTCCTGGCTTCTGATTTTTCTGTTGTTTATTTTACCCACATCTCCTGGAGTGCTGCTGGTGGCAGGGAATGGCAGTGAAGGTGAGTGCTGACGTGGTACTCACCACTCCCTAAGGGATTTTTGCCCTGAGACACCAGCCAGTTGCTCATGTGCTCCGTGGTGACATGGGGAGGGACCTGGCCTTGACTCTGGAGCAGCAGATAGTGGACCATGAGCTTCTTCTGCAAGATGAGGTAAGGTGTGAGACCGTGCCACGAAATACCATGTCATTTACTTTCAGAAGGGCCTCTCGCAACATTTCACAACTGCTCATGCCTCACAATTTGCAAGTGATATTAAGAACTCTTGTTTATGTTTTTGTATGGTGAATCTTACCTGTTTATTGTAATATGTTTCCTCCCAGCAGGCCTGCAGAGTCTGAAAATTAAGGCTGCTCCTACAGAATTCCTTTGAAGATCATGAAAATAATGATGCTTTGTTATGCACATTATGCACAGGCATTTACAGTATGCTAAAATTAATTTATCCTAAGATTACCTTTGTGGGACCATAAGTGAACTCCGGAATGCACCAAACCCTATCCATGGTAAGATGGGGAAGAAATGCAGCACTATAGATATACGGGATGCTCTAGAGATAACAGGAATGACTTACAGTCGCGAATGATCAATGGCTGTGGAGTCCTCCAATATGCTGCACTTAGAATTGAGTTGTAGGCGATGTTTGGCGCAAAATAGAATGTTTACATTCTATTGCCATGGAGAAATGGAATGTGTAGAACCTGTTTAATTGATTATGCTTCTATGTCTTTATTTCGTTAAACATTGAACTCTGTATTATGTCATAATGTGTATATGAGGACGTAGGAGCCCGTCCAGATTCATGACCCGATTATCCAGGTGCATGTTGCTTAGACCTACTAATCCATCCTTGGTTTACAAGTTAAATACATTGTTTATATATGCCTATACAAATCCATCGACCACATCCATTTAAAGCAATGATTGTCAATTGAAATTGTGGATGTTCTGTTCTCCTGTTGTGCGCCTTGAGTGTTTGTCCCCTTAAGCACATTATTCCAATATTTTTCCGAGCTCTGAATTGACACAAGGAACACTTTTGAAAAGATAGTCGGTTAAAAATAAGAGTATGAATGACAATAAACGTATGACTTGGATTGTATGCGTAATAGTGTAGTAAACAGTATCGCTCAGCGCGGGAACTTTTGGTGTTAGGAAAGTTTCCGTTTTTAGCCTCCATGACACGTATCACTTCGTTGTCTTGTTGGTAATAGTAAAAATGCATGACAGTCGGCATTGTAATGGTCTAACAGGTGTTTTTCATTTTGCTTCTCACATTAAACAGACATTTGAGAACGGAATTGCTTACAGTTGTACCTATGATGCAGAGACACACTAAAGCTGTACAGTGTAGTTTGAATAATCAGTTTCAATTATTTGCAGATGAATTCCCTATTATTTACAAATCGAAAGATGTACCATTTGAAATGAATGTGGCAGAACAGTTTAGCATAGAGTTCTTGTGGGTGTCTTCTCCTTCAGTCTTTTTGCCTCCTAGGCCTTGTTTCTCATTACATGGGATTTCCCCAGTGCCAACTTCACACGAGATGGCCGCTGTCTACTGTCATGTGGTGCTGAATGACAGATATCGCTATGCCGATATTGCTGCTGTCCATGGACCTGAAATGTACAATGTACGACCGTCCAAACTTGACCCCACACACAAACACACACATTGATGCCAATCTCTCACACACTTTTGAACATTGCACAACCTGCAACAAAAAACTGAAAGAGCATTTTATTCCGTTTGTGTTTGAATAAAGACCCGAAGAATTCAATCAATGTGTGGATGTTGATTGGACAATGTATATGTGCTTTGCAGAAGTCATTTTTTAAATTCCCTGTAGCGTGAATTTTACTGGAGCATGATCAGATTGCTTTGTTTAAACCAGAATAAAGATTTGGTCTGAGAAACTATGCCGATTATAGCACGATAGCTTTATTTTTATTTTTAAATGAGGCAATGTATATATGACCCCCTTTCAAAGAGTCGCTCATTTATCACTTTCTTGCAGATATACAGTGCCTTCAGAAAGTGTTAATACCCCTTAACGTATTCCTCATGTTGTTTTCTTACAGCCTGAATTCCAAATGGATTAAATTATAGTTTTTTATCATCTCACCCATCTACAGACAACACCCCATAATGACAAAGTAAAAACATGTTTTAATTTTTTTTTCAAATGTATTGAAAATGAAATACAGAAATATTCACAATACATGTTAGAATCACCTTTGGCAGCGATTAAAGCTGTGAGTCTTTCTGGGTAAGTCTCCAAAAGCTTTGCACCCTTGGATTGTACCATATTTGCAATATCACAATATATACAGTACCAGTCAAAAGTCTGGACACACCTACTCATTTAAGGGTTTTTCTTTATTTTACAATTTTTTACATTTTAGAAAAATAGTGAAGACATCAAAACTATGAAATAGCACAATTGGAATCATGTAGTAAGCATTAACTGTTAAACAAATCAAAATATATTTTACATTTGAGAATCTTTGAAGTAGCCATCCTTTTCCTTGACCACTTTGCACACTCTTGGCATTCTCTCAAACCTTTTCATGAGGTAGTCACCAGGAATGTTTTTCAATTAACAGGTGTACCTTCTTAAAAGTTCATTTGTGGAATTTCTTTCCTTCTTAAAGCGTTTGAGCCAATAGGTTGTGTTGTGACAAGGTAGGGATGGTTTACAGAAGATATCCCTATTTGGTAAAAGACCAAGTCCATATTATGCCAAGAACAGCTCAAATAAGCAAAGAGAAACAAGTCCATCTTTACTTAAGACATGAATGTCAGTCAAAACGGAAAAATTCAAGAACTTTGAAAGTTTCTTCTAGTGTAGTCCCAAAAACCATGAAGCGTTTTGATGAAACTGGCTCTCATGAGGACTGCCACAGGAAAGGAAGACCCAAAGTTACCTCTGCTGCAGAGGATAGGTTCAGCAGAGTTCACTGCACCTCAGATTGGAGCCCAAATAAAAGCTTCACAGAGTTCAAGAAACACACACATCTCAACATGCACTGTTCATAGGAGACTGCGTGAATCAGGCCTTCATGGTTGAATTGTTCCATTGAAACCACTACTAAAGGACGGACGCCAATAATAAGAAGAGACTTGCATGGGACAAGAAACACGAGCAATGGACCTAAGTCTGGTGGAAATCTGTCCTTTGGTCTGATGAGTTCAAATTTGAGATTTTTTTCCCTTCAATGTGTGTGTGTAAAGAATCCAGTGTGTTTAGTTGGGTCTACTCTTCATTATAAAACAATTTGTTGAATGGTTTAAAATCCATCAGAAGCTGCTTCAATTCATGGTGGCTCTGAGTAAGTCTCGGGGACAGAGCTTGTTTTGCCAAGGAAAGTGAAAAGGACTGAGGGAAAGTAAACTGGAAAATACATGGAAAGGATCATGGAAGAACCTCAGAGAACATTGCATTTTCAAGATCATGTAACATCAAAATGCATTTTATATTCCTGCCCTGACAGAAAAACCACATGTAACCAACTTACATTTTATGTGAGCACAAATTACATTTTGGTACACAACGTGATCACATTTTCACATTTGTAGTTCACATAAGATTACATTCAAATATGTTTTTGGAACACTTCCCGTGTTCACATGTGAAATTCATGTGGTTTTTGCCTAAACGCCCTGCAGTTCCACACTCAAGGTTCTTAATGATGCTTTAAATGCACATGTATGATTGTGCATGTGTAATGGGTTGAAAACAAAGTAACTAAAAACAGACACCCATTTATTATATCCCCCCCCAATATTGTTTATGTATTTGTCTTAATGAATCTAAATGGTATTTTCAACATACTTTAGCGTCAGCAGTCCATAAGGCCAATAGATGGCGCTGTTGTACTGTTGTAGCAGGAGAAACATTAAGTTCAGGCCAAGCGCTCACCATTCTGCAGAATTCTATATAAGTAACCAGAACTTATAAGGACCAGAACTTTACAGAGGTAAACTGTGTCTGTTCTTTTACTATTACAGGTATGTAACAGCACTTCAAACGTTCAACTACATACACAATATGTAATAACATGCTATTTAACAACGTTGTCCAGATATTATCACGTTAGGAAAGGTTTTGTTTTGGCTCTGTGTCGAACTGAGTGAGAGAAGAAGGTATTTACATTGAGTGAGAGTATATGTTAGCTTGATGCTAGCTGAGGTAAAAAAAAACATTTACGAGTTACAGAGACTATGTTTACTGAGTAGCTGACTTGTACTGGATTTAGTCTAGGAGATTTTTTATCAAGAATCCATTTGTTAGGGATTTCGGAGTTGGTTTTAGATGTTATTGGTTGTTTTGTGTAAAATTGTGCTCACTAGCTGGTAAACTGGCCGAGCACGCTCAGTCTGGTGGACTTTTAGTACATACAGTGAGAGAGAGAGGATTTTCTGGAGGTGCCACTATCTTAAAGCTGAATGTATTGTTGTCACTTTTCTATAGAGGTAGCGGTATATAGAAAAACATTCAGTTATTTATGGTTTCATATATAGGTGTTTCTATTGTATGAATGTGAAATACATTGTGGTTTTCATGTGAAACCAAACATTTTTGAATTCTGTTTTAGGTAAAGTGCATTTATGTTGTGTAATTTAAAGTGTGCACTTGTTTGATGTGAATATTTTCAAAGTACTAACAAGAAAATAGACAATTGAACAAGAGAAAAAAAACATTCTTCAGAATAAAGAAAGCGCCAGAACTTGGCAGACGTAAACTTGTGTCCGTTCTTTTTACTATTGCAGGCCACCTCAGCTACACATGTACTCTGTCTGCACACGCATCCACGCATGCACATACACACGGACAAACACACACTAATGTTCTCTCTCTTGTGCTTGTCAGCAGTTCATCGTGGCCCTGTCGTTCGCCTCCTTCACCAAAGCTCTGTCAAGGACCTACATGAAGAGTGCCATCACTCAGACACTTTTTCCCTGTCCAGCTCTCTCATCGGACTCATAGACGGCAGCTTTGAGATGGGTATCAACAATAACATTGAGTTGCTTCAGAACTCATGTAGTAAAAACCAGATACAGACTACAGTGTGATTGATTTTTCTTGTGGTTCAATCAGAGTCTGCTCTCAATACTGTCCAGTTTTATAGTTGTTCCTATTAATTGATTGACTGGCTTTTGTCCATGACTCTACTGTCAAACCCCTAACATTGTTTTATTTGATGCTTTGTTGTTGCAGTCTAGTATCCAAACTGATATGCCATTTTTAGTAGAAAAAAAAATGTTTATAATTTGTGATTCCTGACTACTGTAGTGTTGTGGTTTCTTGCAGGTAACCTGCTGTTCCTGGCTGTGGTCAGCCATTTTGGGGCGAAGCTGCACCGGCCCAGGCTCATTGCTATGGGCTGTTTCCTCATGGCTGTAGGATCCTTCCTCACAGGCCTGCCACACTTCTTCATGGGATGGTAAAACAACTGAAATACTGGTTAAACTTGTAGTTGTAGAGATACTCCAATGCGGAGGAAAGTTTCACTTTAGAAATAAAGTAATGTATCCAGTTGTTGATTAATCTCAGTTAACTTCTAACTAAAGTCTTAAGTAATTGGTCAGCTGCTTGATTATGTTTTGGGGCCATACATGTTAAGAGAAGGGATTAACTTGTTATGGCTGCAATCAATGGATCCCGGAGGTCCTAGGTATAATCAACTTCACCAAGCCGCTGGAAATCGAACGCGCCCACAGAACATCAGCGCCGAAACCCCGGCCAGATGAGCCCCCACGAGCCGTATTGATCAGGTTCCTCCGTTTCCAAGACAGAGAGAAGATACTGCAACTCGCAAGAGCCAAAGGGGACATCACCATTGATGGAAAGAGGGTCAGCCTTTTCCCAGATATGAGCGTGGATCTCGCCAGACGTCGCAATCAGTTCAGACCTGCCGCCAAAGCACTGAAGGAGAAGAACATCACCGGCTACCTCATCCACCCTGCATGGATGAATGTTCAGTACCAAGGCCGAAGCCATCTCTTCAACACACCGGGAGAAGTGCACACTTTTCTCAAAAAACTGAGCAACGTCTGAGCCAGGACGGTCTCTCTGGGGGATAAAATGCAGTTTTTTCAACTCATTTCATTTTCAACTAACCGTATCTTCCCGGGGTGAGTTCTAATACATTTACAGGAGAGTATATTTTGGTTTAGTCCATATCTACTGGGCGAAGCAATAAGTGGGCTTAGGCTTAGGCTTTCCCCCTCATTTATGTTAATCTTTCGAAAAGAGACTCAAGCATCCCTTACCGTGGGCAGTAAATATTCAGCCATAAATATCTATTCACAACGTTTGTTTTCAATTTAGAGAGCTCGCAGGTTTTAGTTTACGCCAAGTTTTAGCTAGTAAGAGCAAGACGGAAAGCGAGCAGCAACGTATCTCTACAAGTGTATTCATGTTTGATTGTTGGGATTGTTGTTTTAGTCTGACAATCGGGGTGGGTGGGATTTTTATTATTTTTTTCTTCCTTTTTTCTATGTTTATTGTTTCCCTCCTAAAGAGACACACAGGTCACTTTTGTGCTCAAACCAAAGTTGAAACATTTCCTAATTATCTGCATATGATAGATTTCTATTCAGTTACATATTTGAAACCCAACCTATGCTTAATCCACTAAAATATGTCACATTCAACGCATAACCTGTCATTATGAAAATCACTGTATTCAAACCTGTGTAGATCAGTCAATTCTTAACTTAAAGACTTAAAACTCAGGATTCTGTAAGTGGCTATGTCAATCAAGACATGTGGTTACTTATAGCTTCCTGTGCCAACCGGAAGTGCCTTTAATTGGGTCACAGTGTTTCGAAGGGTTAAAAAAGTCACATCTCTCCAAAATGTCATATGTGTGACTAGGTAACCCTCCTGAACTGTAAATCAGTCATTTCTCCCAACAGATGTCAAAGAAAAGCTCTCTCTCACACACACACACACAGACACACACACACAGCAAGGATGGAGTGATAAAGTGCGGTGCTTAAAGACACAGAGAGCAGGCAATTGCATTACCATAATCCCTAGGCCGTGCGGAGTTCAACAAGACACCCCACTTGACTGTAGCTCACTTGGTCTGACCACAGTGACCATGCAAAAAAGTAGTCTCATGTAGCAGGCTTTGTCTGCGTAAAAAGTAATCTCATGTAGCTCACTCGGTCTGACCGGTGACCGCAGGGACCATGCAAAAAAAGTAGAATCATGTAGCTCACTCAGACCGGTCTGACCGCAGTGACCGTGCAAAAAAGTAATCTCATGTAGCTCACTTGGTCTGAGCATAGGGACCATTTAAAAAAAGTAGTCTCATCAATGTGATTGTTTTTAATGGAGAATTTGACTATGAGATGAGAGAATTTGACTATGAGATGACAATATAGTAGTTTGGGGAGTATTTTCTATAATAGAATGTATTTGACTACAAGCAGAGTAGGGGCCTCATCCTGAGCATTCTCAAATGGAAAAACACAGTTTGATCATGTGCTGACAGAGAGAGAGGGAGGAGTTTGGGGAGAGTTTAAAATGAGAAGAGTGATTTTTTTCTAATAGGCTGCATTTCACTTTGAGCTAACAAGGAGATGAGCATTCTAGAGTGGTGAGGAGTGGTTTCATGTATATTTTTGAGTATCAATTAAGCAGCCAGAAGCACTGTACTTTCTTTATTGCTTAAGGGATTGTGTTAAGTTGTTTTATTTACTATTATTTCCCTTTTCAATAGATTAGAATAGAATAGTATAGAATTGTATAGATGGCTCCAGTGCGCTCATGTCCAATATGCTATAAGGTTGTGGTTGGCTTTAGTCAGCACCTTAGGTATGTACACCATGTGAGGAACAGTGAGGAGAGGGTACTCCTCTGTAAGTGGCAGTCAGGCCGTGTCAATGTCAGGCAGGAGCAGTGTCCAGTGTCAGGATGCTCCACACATCTTAGCAGACTGGACCGGCATATAGACTCCCACTCAGAGCTCAACAGAGCACAGAGGAGACAGGTTTTAGAGGACCTTAGGAGACGGCTGACGATGGAGAGGCTGGCGGTGTTGAGGGCATCGACCCCTGACATCCCTATGGCGACAGATTTAGACATTGTGGAGACTGTAAGGAGAGAAGAGGAGGAGGAGGAAATGTTATGTTCACCTACAGAAGCAGAGGAGGAAGTGGACTGCAAAGAGGATTCCTGCCACTGCCATGCACCAATCCTGAGACTGAAAAAAGCTGTAAAAGAGAGGGTTGAGGCACTGCATACAAGAAGTGAGACCAACAAATCCATTAAAGAGGACAACCTTAAGTTGATCTCTGATCTGCAAAGGTTGAGAAAGAAGTACCAGCTGCTGAAAAGGCAGATGGGGATTGGCATGGTGAAGGCCCTCAACTTTCAGGCAGAGTCAGACACAGACACAAATCAAGAGGAGCAGGACCAAGCTCAGGGGACCAGAGAGAGGAGCCTACAGTGTCCGGGTCAAGCTGCAAACTCATCTTCCCGGGCTCTGCTATGAGTAAGTACTGTTTCTTCAAATAGTGACAAGAGTTTGTGTTTGAAAAGAATATGATAAACCACCTGACTGATTCATGTAGCCTCATGAGATTGTAATTCTTGTCTAAAATGTTATGTTTTTTTGATTAGGTGTGTTTATCGAGGGATTCAGGAAGACCTGTGAGGGCCCTAATCCAAATTATAAGCTGAGTGAAAATTGTGCCTCAAAGGTCAAGAGGGTGACGCAATTTTTAAACTACATGGCGAAGAATGAGACCTACCAGTCCTCTCTCATTTTCCTGACAGACCATGACAAAATAAGGAAGTAAGCAGAATTATTTTTTCTCTCTAGCCTCACAAGCATTAACCAACAATACAGTATTTGATTGTATGATTTGTGTGTGTGTGTGTGTGTGTGTGTGTTTTTAGATGGGTTCAATTCCTCCAGAAGAACAAGGCAATCACCACAGTCAACCACTACACCTTGACTATTGGTGCATTTCTTAAATATTCTGAGGAGACCCCTCCATCTGGCTGCCGGCTGACCGTGAACCAATGGAGGGGGATCAACCGGTTGATGAAGGGCATTAGCAAGTCCATGAGACGACCAGTTTCCCTTCACCAGATAAAGGTGAAGGACAACAAGGAAGGCAAGGTGGTGTCCAAAAAGAGCCTGCTGGAGTGCCAGTCTCTTGCCAAGGCCAAAATCCCTCAAGTGCTGAGTAAGTTTTTCTCAATCTGTGATGTCACTGTTTTTACACACTTATAGACGTCAGAGATGTATAGAATGCATTATGGAGTGGGATTATGAAGCTGCCTTTTTTTATTTTCATGTTCACAGAAACATTGGAAGAAACAAGGACACAGAGGAATCAGTACAGGTTTTATGGGTACCTGTGTGCCTACTTTACATCCATATACGGCCACAGACCAGGCCTATATAAAAACATGTTGGTGAAAGAGGTGGAGGAGGCAAAATGTGACCAGTCTGGGGTGTACCTGATCAATGTAAGTCTATGAAATACAGCTGGCTGTGTTTATTTGTTTGTTTGCTTGGTTGGTTATCTTTGGAAACAATTGCAGTCGCAGGAGCGTAATGTGTTTTTTTGTGTTTTTTCTCTGTTCAATTTCTATTAGGTGGGGGAACACAAAACAAATCGGGAGTACGGCATGGTCCAGATGTCGCTGACAAAGGAGGAGTACAGCTGGTTTTCCGACTTCCTCAAATTCAAGCACTGTCTCTTAGGGGGAAAGAAGGCCCAGCACTTCTTTTTCAATTCAACAAACACTCAGATGAAGAACCTGCCTGCCTACCTGAGGGAGGTGTGGAAGGAGATGGGTCTGCCCGAATGTCCTTCATTCACTGACCTGAGGACCTCCATTGTCACTCATGTAGGTCAGATTAGATAGGAATCTAATTAATGTAAGATCCTATTCTATTGTTGTCTGAAGTAATATCAATAATATCATATATTTGTGTGTGTGTGTGTGTGTGTGTCTTACAGGTAAAAAACATGCTCCCAAAGGTTGACAGGGAAAGGGTGGCCAACTTCATGTGCCACAACATCCAGACGGCAGACAAATATTATGCCATGAATTTAAATCCAACCCAAGCAAATGAAACCAGGGCACTCTTTGAGGCTGCACTGAAGGGGGAAGATAACACAGTCGCCGCAGAGAACCAGCCCTCCACCTCAGGAGAAAGAAAGCAGAAGGTGAGAGAGGATGCCTCCCTCTCCGACGGGAGCACCACCCCTGAAGAGACCAAGGTGATGTACCAGGAGTCTGGCACGTCCGCCGGTGACTCGGAAGAGGAGGAAGAGGATGAAGATGAGGAACAGATGGCCAGACAACTTCCAGTAAGATCAGCTATTCTGACAGGACACATTTGATTATCAAAATGTACTTGTAAACTATGTAACAGTCAAGTGTGAATTCTGAGATATATCTAATTTCTTGTGTTTGCTCTGTCAGGAGACACCTTCCAAGGTGACCAATCCTCAGGTGGAGATGGAACTTACCCCAAAGAGGAAGCGGAGCATCTGCACACGCCGCATGGAGGTCGCCATCAGCCCCATGCTAGTCTCACCCCTCAAAGTGAGGCTCAAGTCGCCCCCCCCACCAGTCCCTCATTGTCACATTAAAAGGGATGCAACAACTAAACTCAAATAAAGTCAGACTAAAAAATGCCATTGCCTCAAGGAGGTTAAAGCTGCAGGAGAAGGTGCAAAAGAGAGGAGGGGACCCCTGATGCAGCTCGAAGGAAGGGGAGCCGACCAACAACAAGACTTCCTCTTCCAAATAGTCATGTAGATTGTTTTAGACTCTCACATTTATACTGTTCTGATTTTGTTTGGTTTGATTTTCAATTTTGGTGTGCTTGTTTACATTTTAGAAGTGTAAAATGTGTGTAATTTAGTCTAACTGTCTGTTCAATTTTCTATTTTGGTGTGATTCTTTATAATGTAAATGTTTTAGAGAACCGTTAGGTTTAGAAGGACAATTCAACCACAGGAATGTTCCTAACGTCCTTCCAATCCATGCAAGCCTTACCTTGACCGTGTGGCATTAACCCTTAAAAATAAAACAGGGTTTTTTGATCTCACAGATTACAATGACATCTCTCCCCATAGGAATACATTGACAGCTCCCCTAAATTCAACCTGGAGCCTATGTGGGTTAATAATGCCTTATGAACCTGTCTTCAATGCCAATCCATCAGGCCACTATGAGGTCTACCTGTGTCGATTCTAAGCTTCCTGGAGCAACCGGAAGTGGTTAAATTCACCCAAAATGTATTTTGATGTACATAACCTGCAAATGTGAAAATGACTGCATTCAACCCTGGGTAGATCAGTCAATTCTTAACATAAAGACTTTAGGATTCTCAGGATTCTGTAAGAGAATACCCAAAGCAAGATATTTGTTTACCTATAGCTTCCTGTGCCAACCGGAAGTGCCTTTAATTGGTGTCTCAGGGGCTTCTCCTTAGGAGGGATGGGGACACCACCACGGGACAGACCCCACACTCATCGCTAGAGATCGAACTTCAGACTCCCTTCAAAACCACTGAACCCCTCAACACACCGAAAGAGATTACGGTGCACACCCTTAGAGGGAGCCGGAACAGGATAACTCCCTCCACCATCACAGAGACACAGAGGAGGAGGAACTATCCAACACCCAGGGAGAGAGAACAAGTGACGTCAGTCGAACACAGTCAGAAAGAGGAGGTGGAAGAGGCGTTAGATAGAGGAGGATATTACCCCAGAGGCCATTCCTCCTGTTCATGTGAGCAAGAAAGAGCAGAAGGCTTCTGATCAGCCAAATGGCAGGCAGAGGGAGAGGTCATAGTGATTCACACCCACAGAGAGAAAGACAACCCACACAACCTCTTGGTTGAGATGAACCACACAGGTAGAGGCAGAGGGCCTTCAGGGCTAGCCAGTCAGCCTGCCTGCTCTGATCCTCAAGTCAATTGTATATAAATTCATGTTCATTAAAGATTTTTATTCAAGAATTGACAAGTCCCATTTCGTTAAAGGGGTCACCCTTTTCCTGCTACAAACACAACTTGCATATCATCACAGACTAGGCCAAAACGTTAATCTTTTAACCTTGCCTGAATAAAACAATGCATTTTTTATAGTGAGCAAGAGTTGCTCCTTTTCCTTTTCTATGATGATTCAAATATTTGGTTGCACCTCAACTGAACGTTGGTTGAGGGCCCCTTTTTTTTAATTAAAAGCATTAAAATTGTGATGTTTCTCACTTATTTACATAACCTACTCCACACTTGCAAAGTGAAAGTTTATAGAAATGTTCTGAAATTAAGTAGTAAACAGAAGAAAAGCAGAATTGAGTCCAATTATAATGCGAATAATTGAATGGTCTATGGTTCAATCCCATTTCTGAAGGTCTGATGAATAATTAATATTGTTTCTCCTCTTCCTTGTGGCAGGGGCAGCAGCACACTGCCCTCCAAAGCCTGCAAAATAATAGCCGGACTGCCCCTTTCCTAGCTCTGCATGGAACTTCCAGTGCCACGTCCTTGGTGACGTGTGGGGTGACATCCGGGATGACCACAGCAACATCCTCTGGAAAGGGAAAAAAGAGGAACAGAATGTGAACAAATGCAAACCGTAGCTTCTAAACACTGGCCAGTTGAAAGGTTCTACTAAGATGTCATGACAAACGGCACCTGTCAGAGTGCTCTCTAAGTCTCTCTCTCTTGGGTGCTCTGAATGGCCTTCCTCTGGCTGAAGCCACAGGGCCAGGAGGAGCCTGGGCACCACCTCCACCACCACCTGAGATGGGCTGAGCAGGTTGCTACGGGGCTCATTGGACTGCTCGCCCAGAATGCTCCTCACAGCTCTTTCCACGGTGCTGTGGACCTTAGGATCGCTGAATTCAACAATAGGGAGAAAACAAAGCTAAACGATGTGCAATGTACTCACTTAGAACACTTTCTTAGTCTGTTTCTGCGTAGTTCCAGATGTGTAGATAAATGGATCAAGTCATATGCGGGGCAGTACATGGAACTCACATGTCAGCTGGCGAGGTGGGGTGCATGGAGCGGCGGAGCTTGCAGAAAGCCTTGTGCTCTATGTTCATCATTTTTAGGCAAGTGTTTACTTCCCAGGCCTGCAGTATGAAACAGGAAGTCCCATTAGTGTAATTTCACAACAGATCTATCCTGCTGCGCTAACTCGTTGTTGAAAGGCTGGTAAAGAGCTCACTAACTTGTAGCATGTCTCTAACTCTCATTCTCTTACCAGCCGAGCGAGGTCGTTTCCCTCCTCCAGGGTTTCCTTCCACACCCTTCAAATAAAACACAGAGCATTTCAACTTTCCTGGCTTCTGATTTTTCTGTTGTTTATTTTACCCACATCTCCTGGAGTGCTGCTGGTGGCAGGGAATGGCAGTGAAGGTGAGTGCTGACGTGGTACTCACCACTCCCTAAGGGATTTTTGCCCTGAGACACCAGCCAGTTGCTCATGTGCTCCGTGGTGACATGGGGAGGGACCTGGCCTTGACTCTGGAGCAGCAGATAGTGGACCATGAGCTTCTTCTGCAAGATGAGGTAAGGTGTGAGACCGTGCCACGAAATACCATGTCATTTACTTTCAGAAGGGCCTCTCGCAACATTTCACAACTGCTCATGCCTCACAATTTGCAAGTGATATTAAGAACTCTTGTTTATGTTTTTGTATGGTGAATCTTACCTGTTTATTGTAATATGTTTCCTCCCAGCAGGCCTGCAGAGTCTGAAAATTAAGGCTGCTCCTACAGAATTCCTTTGAAGATCATGAAAATAATGATGCTTTGTTATGCACATTATGCACAGGCATTTACAGTGTGCTAAAATTAATTTATCCTAAGATTACCTTTGTGGGACCATAAGTGAACTCCGGGATGCACCAAACCCTATCCATGGTAAGATGGGGAAGAAATGCAGCACTATAGATATACGGGATGCTCTAGAGATAACAGGAATGACTTACAGTCGCGAATGATCAATGGCTGTGGAGTCCTCCAATATGCTGCACTTAGAATTGAGTTGTAGGCGATGTTTGGCGCAAAATAGAATGTTTACATTCTATTGCCATGGAGAAATGGAATGTGTAGAACCTGTTTAATTGATTATGCTTCTATGTCTTTATTTCGTTAAACATTGAACTCTGTATTATGTCATAATGTGTATATGAGGACGTAGGAGCCCGTCCAGATTCATGACCCGATTATCCAGGTGCATGTTGCTTAGACCTACTAATCCATCCTTGGTTTACAAGTTAAATACATTGTTTATATATGCCTATACAAATCCATCGACCACATCCATTTAAAGCAATGATTGTCAATTGAAATTGTGGTTGTTCTGTTCTCCTGTTGTGCGCCTTGAGTGTTTGTCCCCTTAAGCACATTATTCCAATATTTTTCCGAGCTCTGAATTGACACAATGAACACTTTTGAAAAGATAGTCGGTTAAAATTAAGAGTATGAATGACAATAAACGTATGACTTGGATTGTATGCGTAATAGTGTAGTAAACAGTATCGCTCAGCGCGGGAACTTTTGGTGTTAGGAAAGTTTCCGTTTTTAGCCTCCATGACACGTATCACTTCGTTGTCTTGTTGGTAATAGTAAAAATGCATGACAGTCGGCATTGTAATGGTCTAACAGGTGTTTTTCATTTTGCTTCTCACATTAAACAGACATTTGAGAACGGAATTGCTTACAGTTGTACCTATGATGCAGAGACACACTAAAGCTGTACAGTGTAGTTTGAATAATCAGTTTAAATTATTTGCAGATGAATTCCCTATTATTTACAAATCGAAAGATGTACCATTTGAAATGAATGTGGCAGAACAGTTTAGCATAGAGTTCTTGTGGGTGTCTTCTCCTTCAGTCTTTTTGCCTCCTAGGCCTTGTTTCTCATTACATGGGATTTCCCCAGTGCCAACTTCACACGAGATGGCCGCTGTCTACTGTCATGTGGTGCTGAATGACAGATATCGCTATGCCGATATTGCTGCTGTCCATGGACCTGAAATGTACAATGTACGACCGTCCAAACTTGACCCCACACACAAACACACACATTGATGCCAATCTCTCACACACTTTTGAACATTGCACAACCTGCAACAAAAAACTGAAAGAGCATTTTATTCCGTTTGTGTTTGAATAAAGACCCGAAGAATTCAATCAATGTGTGGATGTTGATTGGACAATGTATATGTGCTTTGCAGAAGTCATTTTTTAAATTCCCTGTAGCGTGAATTTTACTGGAGCATGATCAGATTGCTTTGTTTAAACCAGAATAAAGATTTGGTCTGAGAAACTATGCCGATTATAGCACGATAGCTTTATTTTTATTTTTAAATGAGGCAATGTATATATGACCCCCTTTCAAAGAGTCGCTCATTTATCACTTTCTTGCAGATATACAGTGCCTTCAGAAAGTGTTAATACCCCTTAACGTATTCCTCATGTTGTTTTCTTACAGCCTGAATTCCAAATGGATTAAATTATAGTTTTTTATCATCTCACCCAGCTACAGACAACACCCCATAATGACAAAGTAAAAACATGTTTACATTTTTTTTTCAAATGTATTGAAAATGAAATACAGAAATATTCACAATACATGTTAGAATCACCTTTGGCAGCGATTAAAGCTGTGAGTCTTTCTGGGTAAGTCTCCAAAAGCTTTGCACCCTTGGATTGTACCATATTTGCAATATCACAATATATACAGTACCAGTCAAAAGTCTGGACACACCTACTCATTTAAGGGTTTTTCTTTATTTTACAATTTTTTACATTTTAGAAAAATAGTGAAGACATCAAAACTATGAAATAGCACAATTGGAATCATGTAGTAAGCATTAACTGTTAAACAAATCAAAATATATTTTACATTTGAGAATCTTTGAAGTAGCCATCCTTTTCCTTGACCACTTTGCACACTCTTGGCATTCTCTCAAACCTTTTCATGAGGTAGTCACCAGGAATGTTTTTCAATTAACAGGTGTACCTTCTTAAAAGTTCATTTGTGGAATTTCTTTCCTTCTTAAAGCGTTTGAGCCAATAGGTTGTGTTGTGACAAGGTAGGGATGGTTTACAGAAGATATCCCTATTTGGTAAAAGACCAAGTCCATATTATGCCAAGAACAGCTCAAATAAGCAAAGAGAAACAAGTCCATCTTTACTTAAGACATGAATGTCAGTCAAAACGGAAAAATTCAAGAACTTTGAAAGTTTCTTCTAGTGTAGTCCCAAAAATCATGAAGCGTTTTCATGAAACTGGCTCTCATGAGGACTGCCACAGGAAAGGAAGACCCAAAGTTACCTCTGCTGCAGAGGATAGGTTCAGCAGAGTTCACTGCACCTCAGATTGGAGCCCAAATAAAAGCTTCACAGAGTTCAAGAAACACACACATCTCAACATGCACTGTTCATAGGAGACTGCGTGAATCAGGCCTTCATGGTTGAATTGTTCCATTGAAACCACTACTAAAGGACGGACGCCAATAATAAGAAGAGACTTGCATGGGACAAGAAACACGAGCAATGGACCTACAGTGCCTTGCAAAAGTATTCGGCCCCCTTGAACTTTGCGACCTTTTGCCACATTTCAGGCTTCAAACATAAAGATATAAAACTGTATTTTTTTGTGAAGAATCAACAACAAGTGGGACACAATCATGAAGTAGAAGGACATTTATTGGATATTTCAAACTTTTTTAACAAATAAAAAACAGAAAAATTATTCAGCCCCCTTAAGTTAATACTTTGTAGCGCCACCTTTTGCTGCGATTACAGCTGTAAGTCGCTTGGGGTATGTCTCTATCAGTTTTGCACATCGAGAGACTGACATTTTTTCCCATTCCTCCTTGCAAAACAGCTCCAGCTCAGTGAGGTTGGATGGAGAGCATTTGTGAACAGCAGTTTTCAGTTCTTTCCACAGATTCTTGATTGGATTCAGGTCTGGACTTTGACTTGGCCATTCTAACACCTGGATATGTTTATTTTTGAACCATTCCATTGTAGATTTTGCTTTATGTTTTGGATCATTGTCTTGTTGAAAGACAAATCTCCAGTCCCATCAGGTTTTCTTCCAGAATGGTCCTGTATTTGGCTCCATCCATCTTCCCATCAATTTTAACCATCTTCCCTGTCCCTGCTGAAGAAAAGCAGGCCCAAACCATGATGCTGCCACCACCATGTTTGACAGTGGGGATGGTGTGTTCAGTGTGATGAGCTGTGTTGCTTTTACGCCAAACATAATGTTTTGCATTGTTGCCAAAAAGTTCAATTTTGGTTTCATCTGACCAGAGCACCTTCTTCCACATGTTTGGTGTGTCTCCCAGGTGGCTTGTGGCAAACTTTAAACAACACTTTTTATGGATATCTTTAAGAAATGGCTTTCTTCTTGCCACTCTTCCATAAAGGCCAGATTTGTGCAATATACGACTGATTGTTGTCCTATGGACAGAGTCTCCCACCTCAGCTGTAGATCTCTGCAGTTCATCCAGAGTGATCATGGGACTCTTGGCTGCATCTCTGATCAGTCTTCTCCTTGTATGAGCTGAAAGTTTAGAGGGACGGCCAGGTCTTGGTAGATTTGCAGTGGTCTGATACTCCTTCCATTTCAATATTATCCTTGCTCCTTGGGATGTTTAAAGCTTGGGAAATCTTTTTGTATCCAAATCCGGCTTTAAACTTCTTCACAACAGTATCTCGGACCTGCCTGGTGTGTTCCTTGTTCTTCATGATGCTCTCTGCGCTTTTAACGGACCTCTGAGACTATCACAGTGCAGGTGCATTTATACGGAGACTTGATTACACACAGGTGGATTGTATTTATCATCATTAGTCATTTAGGTCAACATTGGATCATTCAGAGATCCTCACTGAACTTCTGGAGAGAGTTTGCTGCACTGAAAGTAAAGGGGCTGAATAATTTTGCACGCCCAATTTTTCAGTTTTTGATTTGTTAAAAAAGTTTGAAATATCCAATAAATGTTGTTCCACTTCATGACTGTGTCCCACTTGTTGTTGATTCTTCACAAAAATACAGTTTTATATCTTTATGTTTGAAGCCTGAAATGTGGCAAAAGGTTGCAAAGTTCAAGGGGGCCGAATACTTTCGCAAGGCACTGTAAGTCTGGTGGAAATCTGTCCTTTGGTCTGATGAGTTCAAATTTGAGATTTTTTTCCCTTCAATGTGTGTGTGTAAAGAATCCAGGGTGTTTAGTTGGGTCTACTCTTCATTATAAAACAATTTGTTGAATGGTTTAAAATCCATCAGAAGCTGCTTCAATTCATGGTGGCTCTGAGTAAGTCTCGGGGACAGAGCTTGTTTTGCCAAGGAAAGTGAAAAGGACTGAGGGAAAGTAAACTGGAAAATACATGGAAAGGATCATGGAAGAACCTCAGAGAACATTGCATTTTCAAGATCATGTAACATCAAAATGCATTTTATATTCCTGCCCTGACAGAAAAACCACATGTAACCAACTTACATTTTATGTGAGCACAAATTACATTTTGGTACACAACGTGATCAGATTTTCACATTTGTAGTTCACATAAGATTACATTCAAATATGTTTTTGGAACACTTCCCGTGTTCACATGTGAAATTCATGTGGTTTTTGCCTAAACGCCCTGCAGTTCCACACTCAAGGTTCTTAATGATGCTTTAAATGCACATGTATGATTGTGCATGTGTAATGGGTTGAAAACAAAGTAACTAAAAACAGACACCCATTTATTATATCCCCCCCATATTGTTTATGTATTTGTCTTAATGAATCTAAATGGTATTTTCAACATACTTTAGCGTCAGCAGTCCATAAGGCCAATAGATGGCGCTGTTGTACTGTTGTAGCAGGAGAAACATTAAGTTCAGGCCAAGCGCTCACCATTCTGCAGAATAAGGACCAGAACTTTACAGAGGTAAACTGTGTCTGTTCTTTTACTATTACAGGTATGTAACAGCACTTCAAACGTTCAACTACATACACAATATGTAATAACATGCTATTTAACAACGTTGTCCAGATATTATCACGTTAGGAAAGGTTTTGTTTTGGCTCTGTGTCGAACTGAGTGAGAGAAGAAGGTATTTACATTGAGTGAGAGTATATGTTAGCTTGATGCTAGCTGAGGTAAAAAAAAACATTTACGAGTTACAGAGACTATGTTTACTGAGTAGCTGACTTGTACTGGATTTAGTCTAGGAGATTTTTTATCAAGAATCCATTTGTTAGGGATTTCGGAGTTGGTTTTAGATGTTATTGGTTGTTTTGTGTAAAATTGTGCTCACTAGCTGGTAAACTGGCCGAGCACGCTCAGTCTGGTGGACTTTTAGTACATACAGTGAGAGAGAGAGGATTTTCTGGAGGTGCCACTATCTTAAAGCTGAATGTATTGTTGTCACTTTTCTATAGAGGTAGCGGTATATAGAAAAACATTCAGTTATTTATGGTTTCATATATAGGTGTTTCTATTGTATGAATGTGAAATACATTGTGGTTTTCATGTGAAACCAAACATTTTTGAATTCTGTTTTAGGTAAAGTGCATTTATGTTGTGTAATTTAAAGTGTGCACTTGTTTGATGTGAATATTTTCAAAGTACTAACAAGAAAATAGACAATTGAACAAGAGAAAAAAAAAACATTCTTCAGAATAAAGAAAGCGCCAGAACTTGGCAGACGTAAACTTGTGTCCGTTCTTTTTACTATTGCAGGCCACCTCAGCTACACATGTACTCTGTCTGCACACGCATCCACGCATGCACATACACACGGACAAACACACACTAATGTTCTCTCTCTTGTGCTTGTCAGCAGTTCATCGTGGCCCTGTCGTTCGCCTCCTTCACCAAAGCTCTGTCAAGGACCTACATGAAGAGTGCCATCACTCAGACACTTTTTCCCTGTCCAGCTCTCTCATCGGACTCATAGACGGCAGCTTTGAGATGGGTATCAACAATAACATTGAGTTGCTTCAGAACTCATGTAGTAAAAACCAGATACAGACTACAGTATGATTGATTTTTCTTGTGGTTCAATCAGAGTCTGCTCTCAATACTGTCCAGTTTTATAGTTGTTCCTATTAATTGATTGACTGGCTTTTGTCCATGACTCTACTGTCAAACCCCTAACATTGTTTTATTTGATGCTTTGTTGTTGCAGTCTAGTATCCAAACTGATATGCCATTTTTAGTAGAAAAAAAAATGTTTATAATTTGTGATTCCTGACTACTGTAGTGTTGTGGTTTCTTGCAGGTAACCTGCTGTTCCTGGCTGTGGTCAGCCATTTTGGGGCGAAGCTGCACCGGCCCAGGCTCATTGCTATGGGCTGTTTCCTCATGGCTGTAGGATCCTTCCTCACAGGCCTGCCACACTTCTTCATGGGATGGTAAAACAACTGAAATACTGGTTAAACTTGTAGTTGTAGAGATACTCCAATGCGGAGGAAAGTTTCACTTTAGAAATAAAGTAATGTATCCAGTTGTTGATTAATCTCAGTTAACTTCTAACTAAAGTCTTAAGTAATTGGTCAGCTGCTTGATTATGTTTTGGGGCCATACATGTTAAGAGAAGGGATTAACTTGTTATGGCTGCAATCAATGGATCCCGGAGGTCCTAGGCATAATCAACTTCACCAAGCCGCTGGAAATCGAACGCACCCACAGAACATCAGCGCCGAAACCCCGGCCAGATGAGCCCCCACGAGCCGTATTGATCAGGTTCCTCCGTTTCCAAGACAGAGAGAAGATACTGCAACTCGCAAGAGCCAAAGGGGACATCACCATTGATGGAAAGAGGGTCAGCCTTTTCCCAGATATGAGCGTGGATCTCGCCAGACGTCGCAATCAGTTCAGACCTGCCGCCAAAGCACTGAAGGAGAAGAACATCACCGGCTACCTCATCCACCCTGCATGGATGAAAGTTCAGTACCAAGGCCGAAGCCATCTCTTCAACACACCGGGAGAAGTGCACACTTTTCTCAAAAAACTGAGCAACGTCTGAGCCAGGACGGTCTCTCTGGGGGATAAAATGCAGTTTTTTCAACTCATTTCATTTTCAACTAACCGTATCTTCCCGGGGTGAGTTCTAATACATTTACAGGATAGTATATTTTGGTTTAGTCCATATCTACTGGGCGAAGCAATAAGTGGGCTTAGGCTTAGGCTTTCCCCCTCATTTATGTTAATCTTTCGAAAAGAGACTCAAGCATCCCTTACCGTGGGCAGTAAATATTCAGCCATAAATATCTATTCACAACGTTTGTTTTCAATTTAGAGAGCTCGCAGGTTTTAGTTTACGCCAAGTTTTAGCTAGTAAGAGCAAGACGGAAAGCGAGCAGCAACGTATCTCTACAAGTGTATTCATGTTTGATTGTTGGGATTGTTGTTTTAGTCTGACAATCGGGGTGGGTGGGATTTTTATTATTTTTTTCTTCCTTTTTTCTATGTTTATTGTTTCCCTCCTAAAGAGACACACAGGTCACTTTTGTGCTCAAACCAAAGTTGAAACATTTCCTAATTATCTGCATATGATAGATTTCTATTCAGTTACATATTTGAAACCCAACCTATGCTTAATCCACTAAAATATGTCACATTCAACGCATAACCTGTCATTATGAAAATCACTGTATTCAAACCTGTGTAGATCAGTCAATTCTTAACTTAAAGACTTAAAACTCAGGATTCTGTAAGTGGCTATGTCAATCAAGACATGTGGTTACTTATAGCTTCCTGTGCCAACCGGAAGTGCCTTTAATTGGGTCACAGTGTTTCGAAGGGTTAAAAAAGTCACATCTCTCCAAAATGTCATATGTGTGACTAGGTAACCCTCCTGAACTGTAAATCAGTCATTTCTCCCAACAGATGTCAAAGAAAAGCTCTCTCTCACACACACACACACAGACACACACACACAGCAAGGATGGAGTGATAAAGTGCGGTGCTTAAAGACACAGAGAGCAGGCAATTGCATTACCATAATCCCTAGGCCGTGCGGAGTTCAACAAGACACCCCACTTGACTGTAGCTCACTTGGTCTGACCACAGTGACCATGCAAAAAAGTAGTCTCATGTAGCAGGCTTTGTCTGCGTAAAAAGTAATCTCATGTAGCTCACTCGGTCTGACCGGTGACCGCAGGGACCATGCAAAAAAAGTAGTATCATGTAGCTCACTCAGACCGGTCTGACCGCAGTGACCGTGCAAAAAAGTAATCTCATGTAGCTCACTTGGTCTGAGCATAGGGACCATTTAAAAAAAGTAGTCTCATCAATGTGATTGTTTTTAATGGAGAATTTGACTATGAGATGAGAGAATTTGACTATGAGATGACAATATAGTAGTTTGGGGAGTATTTTCTATAATAGAATGTATTTGACTACAAGCAGAGTAGGGGCCTCATCCTGAGCATTCTCAAATGGAAAAACACAGTTTGATCATGTGCTGACAGAGAGAGAGGGAGGAGTTTGGGGAGAGTTTAAAATGAGAAGAGTGATTTTTTCTAATAGGCTGCATTTCACTTTGAGCTAACAAGGAGATGAGCATTCTAGAGTGGTGAGGAGTGGTTTCATGTATATTTTTGAGTATCAATTAAGCAGCCAGAAGCACTGTACTTTCTTTATTGCTTAAGGGATTGTGTTAAGTTGTTTTATTTACTATTATTTCCCTTTTCAATAGAATAGAATAGAATAGTATAGAATTGTATAGATGGCTCCAGTGCGCTCATGTCCAATATGCTATAAGGTTGTGGTTGGCTTTAGTCAGCACCTTAGGTATGTACACCATGTGAGGAACAGTGAGGAGAGGGTACTCCTCTGTAAGTGGCAGTCAGGCCGTGTCAATGTCAGGCAGGAGCAGTGTCCAGTGTCAGGATGCTCCACACATCTTAGCAGACTGGACCGGCATATAGACTCCCACTCAGAGCTCAACAGAGCACAGAGGAGACAGGTTTTAGAGGACCTTAGGAGACGGCTGACGATGGAGAGGCTGGCGGTGTTGAGGGCATCGACCCCTGACATCCCTATGGCGACAGATTTAGACATTGTGGAGACTGTAAGGAGAGAAGAGGAGGAGGAGGAAATGTTATGTTCACCTACAGAAGTAGAGGAGGAAGTGGACTGCAAAGAGGATTCCTGCCACTGCCATGCACCAATCCTGAGACTGAAAAAAGCTGTAAAAGAGAGGGATGAGGCACTGCATACAAGAAGTGAGACCAACAAATCCATTAAAGAGGACAACCTTAAGTTGATCTCTGATCTGCAAAGGTTGAGAAAGAAGTACCAGCTGCTGAAAAGGCAGATGGGGATTGGCATGGTGAAGGCCCTCAACTTTCAGGCAGAGTCAGACACAGACACAAATCAAGAGGAGCAGGACCAAGCTAGAGGTTCAGGGGACCAGAGAGAGGAGCCTACAGTGTCCGGGTCAAGCTGCAAACTCATCTTCCCGGGCTCTGCTATGAGTAAGTACTGTTTCTTCAAATAGTGACAAGAGTTTGTGTTTGAAAAGAATATGATAAACCACCTGACTGATTCATGTAGCCTCATGAGATTGTAATTCTTGTCTAAAATGTTATGTTTTTTTGATTAGGTGTGTTTATCGAGGGATTCAGGAAGACCTGTGAGGGCCCTAATCCAAATTATAAGCTGAGTGAAAATTGTGCCTCAAAGGTCAAGAGGGTGACGCAATTTTTAAACTACATGGCGAAGAATGAGACCTACCAGTCCTCTCTCATTTTCCTGACAGACCATGACAAAATAAGGAAGTAAGCAGAATAATTTTTTCTCTCTAGCCTCACAAGCATTAACCAACAATACAGTATTTGATTGTATGATTTGTGTGTGTGTGTGTGTGTGTGTGTGTGTGTGTGTGTGTGTGTTTTTAGATGGGTTCAATTCCTCCAGAAGAACAAGGCAATCACCACAGTCAACCACTACACCTTGACTATTGGTGCATTTCTTAAATATTCTGAGGAGACCCCTCCATCTGGCTGCCGGCTGACCGTGAACCAATGGAGGGGGATCAACCGGTTGATGAAGGGCATTAGCAAGTCCATGAGACGACCAGTTTCCCTTCACCAGATAAAGGTGAAGGACAACAAGGAAGGCAAGGTGGTGTCCAAAAAGAGCCTGCTGCAGTGCCAGTCTCTTGCCAAGGCCAAAATCCCTCAAGTGCTGAGTAAGTTTTTCTCAATCTGTGATGTCACTGTTTTTACACACTTATAGACGTCAGAGATGTATAGAATGCATTATGGAGTGGGATTATGAAGCTGCCTTTTTTTATTTTCATGTTCACAGAAACATTGGAAGAAACAAGGACACAGAGGAATCAGTACAGGTTTTATGGGTACCTGTGTGCCTACTTTACATCCATATACGGCCACAGACCAGGCCTATATAAAAACATGTTGGTGAAAGAGGTGGAGGAGGCAAAATGTGACCAGTCTGGGGTGTACCTGATCAATGTAAGTCTATGAAATACAGCTGGCTGTGTTTATTTGTTTGTTTGCTTGGTTGGTTATCTTTGGAAACAATTGCAGTCGCAGGAGCGTAATGTGTTTTTTTGTGTTTTTTCTCTGTTCAATTTCTATTAGGTGGGGGAACACAAAACAAATCGGGAGTACGGCATGGTCCAGATGTCGCTGACAAAGGAGGAGTACAGCTGGTTTTCCGACTTCCTCAAATTCAAGCACTGTCTCTTAGGGGGAAAGAAGGCCCAGCACTTCTTTTTCAATTCAACAAACACTCAGATGAAGAACCTGCCTGCCTACCTGAGGGAGGTGTGGAAGGAGATGGGTCTGCCCGAATGTCCTTCATTCACTGACCTGAGGACCTCCATTGTCACTCATGTAGGTCAGATTAGATAGGAATCTAATTAATGTAAGATCCTATTCTATTGTTGTCTGAAGTAATATCAATAATATCATATATTTGTGTGTGTGTGTGTGTGTGTCTTACAGGTAAAAAACATGCTCCCAAAGGTTGACAGGGAAAGGGTGGCCAACTTCATGTGCCACAACATCCAGACGGCAGACAAATATTATGCCATGAATTTAAATCCAACCCAAGCAAATGAAACCAGGGCACTCTTTGAGGCTGCACTGAAGGGGGAAGATAACACAGTCGCCGCAGAGAACCAGCCCTCCACCTCAGGAGAAAGAAAGCAGAAGGTGAGAGAGGATGCCTCCCTCTCCGACGGGAGCACCACCCCTGAAGAGACCAAGGTGATGTACCAGGAGTCTGGCACGTCCGCCGGTGACTCGGAAGAGGAGGAAGAGGATGAAGATGAGGAACAGATGGCCAGACAACTTCCAGTAAGATCAGCTATTCTGACAGGACACATTTGATTATCAAAATGTACTTGAAAACTATGTAACAGTCAAGTGTGAATTCTGAGATATATCTAATTTCTTGTGTTTGCTCTGTCAGGAGACACCTTCCAAGGTGACCAATCCTCAGGTGGAGATGGAACTTACCCCAAAGAGGAAGCGGAGCATCTGCACACGCCGCATGGAGGTCGCCATCAGCCCCATGCTAGTCTCACCCCTCAAAGTGAGGCTCAAGTCGCCCCCCCACCAGTCCCTCATTGTCACATTAAAAGGGATGCAACAACTAAACTCAAATAAAGTCAGACTAAAAAATGCCATTGCCTCAAGGAGGTTAAAGCTGCAGGAGAAGGTGCAAAAGAGAGGAGGGGACCCCTGATGCAGCTCGAAGGAAGGGGAGCCGACCAACAACAAGACTTCCTCTTCCAAATAGTCATGTAGATTGTTTTAGACTCTCACATTTATACTGTTCTGATTTTGTTTGGTTTGATTTTCAATTTTGGTGTGCTTGTTTACATTTTAGAAGTGTAAAATGTGTGTAATTTAGTCTAACTGTCTGTTCAATTTTCTATTTTGGTGTGATTCTTTATAATGTAAAGGTTTGTTCTGTTTTATTAAATAACTAGTTGAGTAATTATTTGTGTTGTGCTTTCTTTAAGGTTATATTCTAACTGTCTGTTCAATTTTCTATTTTGGTGTGATTCTTTATAATGTAAAGGTTTGTTCTGTTTTATTAAATAACTAGTTGAGTAATTATTTGTGTTGTGCTTTCTTTAAGGTTTATATTTAGTTTGTCACTTAATTTGTAAGTGTTAAACATTCACTGTCTTGTGTTGTTGTCTGTGAAGGTAGGAACAAATATTTAGGCATTATTGGCATGGGAATCATATGTTTACATTGGCAAAGCAAATTAAGTAGATAATAAACAAAAGTGAAATAAACAATAAAGTCCTGCTGTAGACTGTACTACTGCTGTTCAGGAAGCACAATTTGAACTAGAAACTTACACAGACAGGCTGAAATAAACACTAAAAAATAACAAATGGCATCACCGTAATATCCCGCTTGACCGTAGCTCGCTCGGTCTGAGCGCAGCGACCATGAGAAAAGTAAGCCCAAAATGAAGCCTGCCCCACAACGTCATTTGCTTTTGGGTGACAGTGAGAGAACCGTTAGGTTTAGAAGGACAATTCAACCACAGGAATGTTCCTAACGTCCTTCCGATCCATGCAAGCCTTACCTTGACCGTGTGGCATCAACCCTTAAAAATAAAACAGGGTTTTTTGATCTCACAGATTACAATGACATCTCTCCCCATAGGAATACATTGACAGCTCCCCTAAATTCAACCTGGAGCCTATGTGGGTTAATAATGCCTTATGAACCTGTCTTCAATGCCAATCCATCAGGCCACTATGAGGTCTACCTGTGTCGATTCTAAGCTTCCTGGAGCAACCGGAAGTGGTTAAATTCACCCAAAATGTATTTTGATGTACATAACCTGCAAATGTGAAAATGACTGCATTCAACCCTGGGTAGATCAGTCAATTCTTAACATAAAGACTTTAGGATTCTCAGGATTCTGTAAGAGAATACCCAAAGCAAGATATTTGTTTACCTATAGCTTCCTGTGCCAACCGGAAGTGCCTTTAATTGGTGTCTCAGGGGCTTCTCCTTAGGAGGGATGGGGACACCACCACGGGACAGACCCCACACTCATCGCTAGAGATCGAACTTCAGACTCCCTTCAAAACCACTGAACCCCTCAACACACCGAAAGAGATTACGGTGCACACCCTTAGAGGGAGCCGGAACAGGATAACTCCCTCCACCATCACAGAGACACAGAGGAGGAGGAACTATCCAACACCCAGGGAGAGAGAACAAGTGACGTCAGTCGAACACAGTCAGAAAGAGGAGGTGGAAGAGGCGTTAGATAGAGGAGGATATTACCCCAGAGGCCATTCCTCCTGTTCATGTGAGCAAGAAAGAGCAGAAGGCTTCTGATCAGCCAAATGGCAGGCAGAGGGAGAGGTCATAGTGATTCACACCCACAGAGAGAAAGACAACCCACACAACCTCTTGGTTGAGATGAACCACACAGGTAGAGGCAGAGGGCCTTCAGGGCTAGCCAGTCAGCCTGCCTGCTCTGATCCTCAAGTCAATTGTATATAAATTCATGTTCATTAAAGATTTTTATTCAAGAATTGACAAGTCCCATTTCGTTAAAGGGGTCACCCTTTTCCTGCTACAAACACAACTTGCATATCATCACAGACTAGGCCAAAACGTTAATCTTTTAACCTTGCCTGAATAAAACAATGCATTTTTTATAGTGAGCAAGAGTTGCTCCTTTTCCTTTTCTATGATGATTCAAATATTTGGTTGCACCTCAACTGAACGTTGGTTGAGGGCCCCTTTTTTTTAATTAAAAGCATTAAAATTGTGATGTTTCTCACTTATTTACATAACCTACTCCACACTTGCAAAGTGAAAGTTTATAGAAATGTTCTGAAATTAAGTAGTAAACAGAAGAAAAGCAGAATTGAGTCCAATTATAATGCGAATAATTGAATGGTCTATGGTTCAATCCCATTTCTGAAGGTCTGATGAATAATTAATATTGTTTCTCCTCTTCCTTGTGGCAGGGGCAGCAGCACACTGCCCTCCAAAGCCTGCAAAATAATAGCCGGACTGCCCCTTTCCTAGCTCTGCATGGAACTTCCAGTGCCACGTCCTTGGTGACGTGTGGGGTGACATCCGGGATGACCACAGCAACATCCTCTGGAAAGGGAAAAAAGAGTGTGAACAAATGCAAACCGTAGCTTCTAAACACTGGCCAGTTGAAAGGTTCTACTAAGATGTCATGACAAACGGCACCTGTCAGAGTGCTCTCTAAGTCTCTCTCTCTTGGGTGCTCTGAATGGCCTTCCTCTGGCTGAAGCCACAGGGCCAGGAGGAGCCTGGGCACCACCTCCACCACCACCTGAGATGGGCTGAGCAGGTTGCTACGGGGCTCATTGGACTGCTCGCCCAGAATGCTCCTCACAGCTCTTTCCACGGTGCTGTGGACCTTAGGATCGCTGAATTCAACAATAAGGAGAAAACAAAGCTAAACGATGTGCAATGTACTCACTTAGAACACTTTCTTAGTCTGTTTCTGCGTAGTTCCAGATGTGTAGATAAATGGATCAAGTCATATGCGGGGCAGTACATGGAACTCACATGTCAGCTGGCGAGGTGGGGTGCATGGAGCGGCGGAGCTTGCAGAAAGCCTTGTGCTCTATGTTCATCATTTTTAGGCAAGTGTTTACTTCCCAGGCCTGCAGTATGAAACAGGAAGTCCCATTAGTGTAATTTCACAACAGATCTATCCTGCTGCGCTAACTCGTTGTTGAAAGGCTGGTAAAGAGCTCACTAACTTGTAGCATGTCTCTAACTCTCATTCTCTTACCAGCCGAGCGAGGTCGTTTCCCTCCTCCAGGGTTTCCTTCCACACCCTTCAAATAAAACACAGAGCATTTCAACTTTCCTGGCTTCTGATTTTTCTGTTGTTTATTTTACCCACATCTCCTGGAGTGCTGCTGGTGGCAGGGAATGGCAGTGAAGGTGAGTGCTGACGTGGTACTCACCACTCCCTAAGGGATTTTTGCCCTGAGACACCAGCCAGTTGCTCATGTGCTCCGTGGTGACATGGGGAGGGACCTGGCCTTGACTCTGGAGCAGCAGATAGTGGACCATGAGCTTCTTCTGCAAGATGAGGTAAGGTGTGAGACCGTGCCACGAAATACCATGTCATTTACTTTCAGAAGGGCCTCTCGCAACATTTCACAACTGCTCATGCCTCACAATTTGCAAGTGATATTAAGAACTCTTGTTTATGTTTTTGTATGGTGAATCTTACCTGTTTATTGTAATATGTTTCCTCCCAGCAGGCCTGCAGAGTCTGAAAATTAAGGCTGCTCCTACAGAATTCCTTTGAAGATCATGAAAATAATGATGCTTTGTTATGCACATTATGCACAGGCATTTACAGTATGCTAAAATTAATTTATCCTAAGATTACCTTTGTGGGACCATAAGTGAACTCCGGAATGCACCAAACCCTATCCATGGTAAGATGGGGAAGAAATGCAGCACTATAGATATACGGGATGCTCTAGAGATAACAGGAATGACTTACAGTCGCGAATGATCAATGGCTGTGGAGTCCTCCAATATGCTGCACTTAGAATTGAGTTGTAGGCGATGTTTGGCGCAAAATAGAATGTTTACATTCTATTGTCATGGAGAAATGGAATGTGTAGAACCTGTTTAATTGATTATGCTTCTATGTCTTTATTTCGTTAAACATTGAACTCTGTATTATGTCATAATGTGTATATGAGGACGTAGGAGCCCGTCCAGATTCATGACCCGATTATCCAGGTGCATGTTGCTTAGACCTACTAATCCATCCTTGGTTTACAAGTTAAATACATTGTTTATATATGCCTATACAAATCCATCGACCACATCCATTTAAAGCAATGATTGTCAATTGAAATTGTGGTTGTTCTGTTCTCCTGTTGTGCGCCTTGAGTGTTTGTCCCCTTAAGCACATTATTCCAATATTTTTCCGAGCTCTGAATTGACACAAGGAACACTTTTGAAAAGATAGTCGGTTAAAAATAAGAGTATGAATGACAATAAACGTATGACTTGGATTGTATGCGTAATAGTGTAGTAAACAGTATCGCTCAGCGCGGGAACTTTTGGTGTTAGGAAAGTTTCCGTTTTTAGCCTCCATGACACGTATCACTTCGTTGTCTTGTTGGTAATAGTAAAAATGCATGACAGTCGGCATTGTAATGGTCTAACAGGTGTTTTTCATTTTGCTTCTCACATTAAACAGACATTTGAGAACGGAATTGCTTACAGTTGTACCTATGATGCAGAGACACACTAAAGCTGTACAGTGTAGTTTGAATAATCAGTTTCAATTATTTGCAGATGAATTCCCTATTATTTACAAATCGAAAGATGTACCATTTGAAATGAATGTGGCAGAACAGTTTAGCATAGAGTTCTTGTGGGTGTCTTCTCCTTCAGTCTTTTTGCCTCCTAGGCCTTGTTTCTCATTACATGGGATTTCCCCAGTGCCAACTTCACACGAGATGGCCGCTGTCTACTGTCATGTGGTGCTGAATGACAGATATCGCTATGCCGATATTGCTGCTGTCCATGGACCTGAAATGTACAATGTACGACCGTCCAAACTTGACCCCACACACAAACACACACATTGATGCCAATCTCTCACACACTTTTGAACATTGCACAACCTGCAACAAAAAACTGAAAGAGCATTTTATTCCGTTTGTGTTTGAATAAAGACCCGAAGAATTCAATCAATGTGTGGATGTTGATTGGACAATGTATATGTGCTTTGCAGAAGTCATTTTTTAAATTCCCTGTAGCGTGAATTTTACTGGAGCATGATCAGATTGCTTTGTTTAAACCAGAATAAAGATTTGGTCTGAGAAACTATGCCGATTATAGCACGATAGCTTTATTTTTATTTTTAAATGAGGCAATGTATATATGACCCCCTTTCAAAGAGTCGCTCATTTATCACTTTCTTGCAGATATACAGTGCCTTCAGAAAGTGTTAATACCCCTTAACGTATTCCTCATGTTGTTTTCTTACAGCCTGAATTCCAAATGGATTAAATTATAGTTTTTTATCATCTCACCCAGCTACAGACAACACCCCATAATGACAAAGTAAAAACATGTTTTAATTTTTTTTTCAAATGTATTGAAAATGAAATACAGAAATATTCACAATACATGTTAGAATCACCTTTGGCAGCGATTAAAGCTGTGAGTCTTTCTGGGTAAGTCTCCAAAAGCTTTGCACCCTTGGATTGTACCATATTTGCAATATCACAATATATACAGTACCAGTCAAAAGTCTGGACACACCTACTCATTTAAGGGTTTTTCTTTATTTTACAATTTTTTACATTTTAGAAAAATAGTGAAGACATCAAAACTATGAAATAGCACAATTGGAATCATGTAGTAAGCATTAACTGTTAAACAAATCAAAATATATTTTACATTTGAGAATCTTTGAAGTAGCCATCCTTTTCCTTGACCACTTTGCACACTCTTGGCATTCTCTCAAACCTTTTCATGAGGTAGTCACCAGGAATGTTTTTCAATTAACAGGTGTACCTTCTTAAAAGTTCATTTGTGGAATTTCTTTCCTTCTTAAAGCGTTTGAGCCAATAGGTTGTGTTGTGACAAGGTAGGGATGGTTTACAGAAAATATCCCTATTTGGTAAAAGACCAAGTCCATATTATGCCAAGAACAGCTCAAATAAGCAAAGAGAAACAAGTCCATCTTTACTTAAGACATGAATGTCAGTCAAAACTGAAAAATTCAAGAACTTTGAAAGTTTCTTCTAGTGTAGTCCCAAAAACCATGAAGCGTTTTGATGTAACTGGCTCTCATGAGGACTGCCACAGGAAAGGAAGACCCAAAGTTACCTCTGCTGCAGAGGATAGGTTCAGCAGAGTTCACTGCACCTCAGATTGGAGTCCAAATAAAAGCTTCACAGAGTTCAAGAAACACACACATCTCAACATGCACTGTTCATAGGAGACTGCGTGAATCAGGCCTTCATGGTTGAATTGTTCCATTGAAACCACTACTAAAGGACGGACGCCAATAATAAGAAGAGACTTGCATGGGACAAGAAACACGAGCAATGGACCTAAGTCTGGTGGAAATCTGTCCTTTGGTCTGATGAGTTCAAATTTGAGATTTTTTTCCCTTCAATGTGTGTGTGTAAAGAATCCAGGGTGTTTAGTTGGGTCTACTCTTCATTATAAAACAATTTGTTGAATGGTTTAAAATCCATCAGAAGCTGCTTCAATTCATGGTGGCTCTGAGTAAGTCTCGGGGACAGAGCTTGTTTTGCCAAGGAAAGTGAAAAGGACTGAGGGAAAGTAAACTGGAAAATACATGGAAAGGATCATGGAAGAACCTCAGAGAACATTGCATTTTCAAGATCATGTAACATCAAAATGCATTTTATATTCCTGCCCTGACAGAAAAACCACATGTAACCAACTTACATTTTATGTGAGCACAAATTACATTTTGGTACACAACGTGATCACATTTTTACATTTGTAGTTCACATAAGATTACATTCAAATATGTTTTTGGAACACTTCCCGTGTTCACATGTGAAATTCATGTGGTTTTTGCCTAAACGCCCTGCAGTTCCACACTCAAGGTTCTTAATGATGCTTTAAATGCACATGTATGATTGTGCATGTGTAATGGGTTGAAAACAAAGTAACTAAAAACAGACACCCATTTATTATATCCCCCCCCCATATTGTTTATGTATTTGTCTTAATGAATCTAAATGGTATTTTCAACATACTTTAGCGTCAGCAGTCCATAAGGCCAATAGATGGCGCTGTTGTACTGTTGTAGCAGGAGAAACATTAAGTTCAGGCCAAGCGCTCACCATTCTGCAGAATAAGGACCAGAACTTTACAGAGGTAAACTGTGTCTGTTCTTTTACTATTACAGGTATGTAACAGCACTTCAAACGTTCAACTACATACACAATATGTAATAACATGCTATTTAACAACGTTGTCCAGATATTATCACGTTAGGAAAGGTTTTGTTTTGGCTCTGTGTCGAACTGAGTGAGAGAAGAAGGTATTTACATTGAGTGAGAGTATATGTTAGCTTGATGCTAGCTGAGGTAAAAAAAAACATTTACGAGTTACAGAGACTATGTTTACTGAGTAGCTGACTTGTACTGGATTTAGTCTAGGAGATTTTTTATCAAGAATCCATTTGTTAGGGATTTCGGAGTTGGTTTTAGATGTTATTGGTTGTTTTGTATAAAATTGTGCTCACTAGCTGGTAAACTGGCCGAGCACGCTCAGTCTGGTGGACTTTTAGTACATACAGTGAGAGAGAGAGGATTTTCTGGAGGTGCCACTATCTTAAAGCTGAATGTATTGTTGTCACTTTTCTATAGAGGTAGCGGTATATAGAAAAACATTCAGTTATTTATGGTTTCATATATAGGTGTTTCTATTGTATGAATGTGAAATACATTGTGGTTTTCATGTGAAACCAAACATTTTTGAATTCTGTTTTAGGTAAAGTGCATTTATGTTGTGTAATTTAAAGTGTGCACTTGTTTGATGTGAATATTTTCAAAGTACTAACAAGAAAATAGACAATTGAACAAGAGAAAAAAAAAACATTCTTCAGAATAAAGAAAGCGCCAGAACTTGGCAGACGTAAACTTGTGTCCGTTCTTTTTACTATTGCAGGCCACCTCAGCTACACATGTACTCTGTCTGCACACGCATCCACGCATGCACATACACACGGACAAACACACACTAATGTTCTCTCTCTTGTGCTTGTCAGCAGTTCATCGTGGCCCTGTCGTTCGCCTCCTTCACCAAAGCTCTGTCAAGGACCTACATGAAGAGTGCCATCACTCAGACACTTTTTCCCTGTCCAGCTCTCTCATCGGACTCATAGACGGCAGCTTTGAGATGGGTATCAACAATAACATTGAGTTGCTTCAGAACTCATGTAGTAAAAACCAGATACAGACTACAGTATGATTGATTTTTCTTGTGGTTCAATCAGAGTCTGCTCTCAATACTGTCCAGTTTTATAGTTGTTCCTATTAATTGATTGACTGGCTTTTGTCCATGACTCTACTGTCAAACCCCTAACATTGTTTTTTTTGATGCTTTGTTGTTGCAGTCTAGTATCCAAACTGATATGCCATTTTTAGTAGAAAAAAAAATGTTTATAATTTGTGATTCCTGACTACTGTAGTGTTGTGGTTTCTTGCAGGTAACCTGCTGTTCCTGGCTGTGGTCAGCCATTTTGGGGCGAAGCTGCACCGGCCCAGGCTCATTGCTATGGGCTGTTTCCTCATGGCTGTAGGATCCTTCCTCACAGGCCTGCCACACTTCTTCATGGGATGGTAAAACAACTGAAATACTGGTTAAACTTGTAGTTGTAGAGATACTCCAATGCGGAGGAAAGTTTCACTTTAGAAATAAAGTAATGTATCCAGTTGTTGATTAATCTCAGTTAACTTCTAACTAAAGTCTTAAGTAATTGGTCAGCTGCTTGATTATGTTTTGGGGCCATACATGTTAAGAGAAGGGATTAACTTGTTATGGCTGCAATCAATGGATCCCGGAGGTCCTAGGCATAATCAACTTCACCAAGCCGCTGGAAATCGAACGCGCCCACAGAACATCAGTGCCGAAACCCCGGCCAGATGAGCCCCCACGAGCCGTATTGATCAGGTTCCTCCGTTTCCAAGACAGAGAGAAGATACTGCAACTCGCAAGAGCCAAAGGGGACATCACCATTGATGGAAAGAGGGTCAGCCTTTTCCCAGATATGAGCGTGGATCTCGCCAGACGTCGCAATCAGTTCAGACCTGCCGCCAAAGCACTGAAGGAGAAGAACATCACCGGCTACCTCATCCACCCTGCATGGATGAAAGTTCAGTACCAAGGCCGAAGCCATCTCTTCAACACACCGGGAGAAGTGCACACTTTTCTCAAAAAACTGAGCAACGTCTGAGCCAGGACGGTCTCTCTGGGGGATAAAATGCAGTTTTTTCAACTCATTTCATTTTCAACTAACCGTATCTTCCCGGGGTGAGTTCTAATACATTTACAGGAGAGTATATTTTGGTTTAGTCCATATCTACTGGGCGAAGCAATAAGTGGGCTTAGGCTTAGGCTTTCCCCCTCATTTATGTTAATCTTTCGAAAAGAGACTCAAGCATCCCTTACCGTGGGCAGTAAATATTCAGCCATAAATATCTATTCACAACGTTTGTTTTCAATTTAGAGAGCTCGCAGGTTTTAGTTTACGCCAAGTTTTAGCTAGTAAGAGCAAGACGGAAAGCGAGCAGCAACGTATCTCTACAAGTGTATTCATGTTTGATTGTTGGGATTGTTGTTTTAGTCTGACAATCGGGGTGGGTGGGATTTTTATTATTTTTTTCTTCCTTTTTTCTATGTTTATTGTTTCCCTCCTAAAGAGACACACAGGTCACTTTTGTGCTCAAACCAAAGTTGAAACATTTCCTAATTATCTGCATATGATAGATTTCTATTCAGTTACATATTTGAAACCCAACCTATGCTTAATCCACTAAAATATGTCACATTCAACGCATAACCTGTCATTATGAAAATCACTGTATTCAAACCTGTGTAGATCAGTCAATTCTTAACTTAAAGACTTAAAACTCAGGATTCTGTAAGTGGCTATGTCAATCAAGACATGTGGTTACTTATTTCTCTCACACACACACACACAGACACACACACACAGCAAGGATGGAGTGATAAAGTGCGGTGCTTAAAGACACAGAGAGCAGGCAATTGCATTACCATAATCCCTAGGCCTTGCCGAGTTCAACAAGACACCCCACTTGACTGTAGCTCACTTGGTCTGACCACAGTGACCATGCAAAAAAGTAGTCTCATGTAGCAGGCTTTGTCTGCGTAAAAAGTAATCTCATGTAGCTCACTCGGTCTGACCGGTGACTGCAGGGACCATGCAAAAAAAGTAGTATCATGTAGCTCACTCAGACCGGTCTGACCGCAGTGACCGTGCAAAAAAGTAATCTCATGTAGCTCACTTGGTCTGAGCATAGGGACCATTTAAAAAAAGTAGTCTCATCAATGTGATTGTTTTTAATGGAGAATTTGACTATGAGATGAGAGAATTTGACTATGAGATGACAATATAGTAGTTTGGGGAGTATTTTCTATAATAGAATGTATTTGACTACAAGCAGAGTAGGGGCCTCATCCTGAGCATTCTCAAATGGAAAAACACAGTTTGATCATGTGCTGACAGAGAGAGAGGGAGGAGTTTGGGGAGAGTTTAAAATGAGAAGAGTGATTTTTTTCTAATAGGCTGCATTTCACTTTGAGCTAACAAGGAGATGAGCATTCTAGAGTGGTGAGGAGTGGTTTCATGTATATTTTTGAGTATCAATTAAGCAGCCAGAAGCACTGTACTTTCTTTATTGCTTAAGGGATTGTGTTAAGTTGTTTTATTTACTATTATTTCCCTTTTCAATAGAATAGAATAGAATAGTATAGAATTGTATAGATGGCTCCAGTGCGCTCATGTCCAATATGCTATAAGGTTGTGGTTGGCTTTAGTCAGCACCTTAGGTATGTACACCATGTGAGGAACAGTGAGGAGAGGGTACTCCTCTGTAAGTGGCAGTCAGGCCGTGTCAATGTCAGGCAGGAGCAGTGTCCAGTGTCAGGATGCTCCACACATCTTAGCAGACTGGACCGGCATATAGACTCCCACTCAGAGCTCAACAGAGCACAGAGGAGACAGGTTTTAGAGGACCTTAGGAGACGGCTGACGATGGAGAGGCTGGCGGTGTTGAGGGCATCGACCCCTGACATCCCTATGGCGACAGATTTAGACATTGTGGTAAGGAGAGAAGAGGAGGAGGAGGAAATGTTATGTTCACCTACAGAAGCAGAGGAGGAAGTGGACTGCAAAGAGGATTCCTGCCACTGCCATGCACCAATCCTGAGACTGAAAAAAGCTGTAAAAGAGAGGGATGAGGCACTGCATACAAGAAGTGAGACCAACAAATCCATTAAAGAGGACAACCTTAAGTTGATCTCTGATCTGCAAAGGTTGAGAAAGAAGTACCAGCTGCGGAAAAGGCAGATGGGGATTGGCATGGTGAAGGCCCTCAACTTTCAGGCAGAGTCAGACACAGACACAAATCAAGAGGAGCAGGACCAAGCTAGAGGTTCAGGGGACCAGAGAGAGGAGCCTACAGTGTCCGGGTCAAGCTGCAAACTCATCTTCCCGGGCTCTGCTATGAGTAAGTACTGTGTCTTCAAATAGTGACAAGAGTTTGTGTTTGAAAATAATATGATAAACCACCTGACTGATTCATGTAGCCTCATGAGATTGTAATTCTAGTCTAAAATGTTATGTTTTTTTGATTAGGTGTGTTTATCGAGGGATTCAGGAAGACCTGTGAGGGCCCTAATCCAAATTATAAGCTGAGTGAAAATTGTGCCTCAAAGGTCAAGAGGGTGACGCAATTTTTAAACTACATGGCGAAGAATGAGACCTACCAGTCCTCTCTCATTTTCCTGACAGACCATGACAAAATAAGGAAGTAAGCAGAATTATTTTTTCTCTCTAGCCTCACAAGCATTAACCAACAATACAGTATTTGATTGTATGATTTGTGTGTGTGTGTGTGTGTGTGTGTGTGTGTTTTTAGATGGGTTCAATTCCTCCAGAAGAACAAGGCAATCACCACAGTCAACCACTACACCTTGACTATTGGTGCATTTCTTAAATATTCTGAGGAGACCCCTCCATCTGGCTGCCGGCTGACCGTGAACCAATGGAGGGGGATCAACCGGTTGATGAAGGGCATTAGCAAGTCCATGAGACGACCAGTTTCCCTTCACCAGATAAAGGTGAAGGACAACAAGGAAGGCAAGGTGGTGTCCAAAAAGAGCCTGCTGGAGTGCCAGTCTCTTGCCAAGGCCAAAATCCCTCAAGTGCTGAGTAAGTTTTTCTCAATCTGTGATGTCACTGTTTTTACACACTTATAGACGTCAGAGATGTATAGAATGCATTATGGAGTGGGATTATGAAGCTGCCTTTTTTTATTTTCATGTTCACAGAAACATTGGAAGAAACAAGGACACAGAGGAATCAGTACAGGTTTTATGGGTACCTGTGTGCCTACTTTACATCCATATACGGCCACAGACCAGGCCTATATAAAAACATGTTGGTGAAAGAGGTGGAGGAGGCAAAATGTGACCAGTCTGGGGTGTACCTGATCAATGTAAGTCTATGAAATACAGCTGGCTGTGTTTATTTGTTTGTTTGCTTGGTTGGTTATCTTTGGAAACAATTGCAGTCGCAGGAGCGTAATGTGTTTTTTTGTGTTTTTTCTCTGTTCAATTTCTATTAGGTGGGGGAACACAAAACAAATCGGGAGTACGGCATGGTCCAGATGTCGCTGACAAAGGAGGAGTACAGCTGGTTTTCCGACTTCCTCAAATTCAAGCACTGTCTCTTAGGGGGAAAGAAGGCCCAGCACTTCTTTTTCAATTCAACAAACACTCAGATGAAGAACCTGCCTGCCTACCTGAGGGAGGTGTGGAAGGAGATGGGTCTGCCCGAATGTCCTTCATTCACTGACATGAGGACCTCCATTGTCACTCATGTAGGTCAGATTAGATAGGAATCTAATTAATGTAAGATCCTATTCTATTGTTGTCTGAAGTAATATCAATAATATCATATATTTGTGTGTGTGTGTGTGTGTGTGTGTGTGTGTGTCTTACAGGTAAAAAACATGCTCCCAAAGGTTGACAGGGAAAGGGTGGCCAACTTCATGTGCCACAACATCCAGACGGCAGACAAATATTATGCCATGAATTTAAATCCAACCCAAGCAAATGAAACCAGGGCACTCTTTGAGGCTGCACTGAAGGGGGAAGATAACACAGTCGCCGCAGAGAACCAGCCCTCCACCTCAGGAGAAAGAAAGCAGAAGGTGAGAGAGGATGCCTCCCTCTCCGACGGGAGCACCACCCCTGAAGAGACCAAGGTGATGTACCAGGAGTCTGGCACGTCCGCCGGTGACTCGGAAGAGGAGGAAGAGGATGAAGATGAGGAACAGATGGCCAGACAACTTCTAGTAAGATCAGCTATTCTGACAGGACACATTTGATTATCAAAATGTACTTGTAAACTATGTAACAGTCAAGTGTGAATTCTGAGATATATCTAATTTCTTGTGTTTGCTCTGTCAGGAGACACCTTCCAAGGTGACCAATCCTCAGGTGGAGATGGAACTTACCCCAAAGAGGAAGCGGAGCATCTGCACACGCCGCATGGAGGTCGCCATCAGCCCCATGCTAGTCTCACCCCTCAAAGTGAGGCTCAAGTCGCCCCCCCCACCAGTCCCTCATTGTCACATTAAAAGGGATGCAACAACTAAACTCAAATAAAGTCAGACTAAAAAATGCCATTGCCTCAAGGAGGTTAAAGCTGCAGGAGAAGGTGCAAAAGAGAGGAGGGGACCCCTGATGCAGCTCGAAGGAAGGGGAGCCGACCAACAACAAGACTTCCTCTTCCAAATAGTCATGTAGATTGTTTTAGACTCTCACATTTATACTGTTCTGATTTTGTTTGGTTTGATTTTCAATTTTGGTGTGCTTGTTTACATTTTAGAAGTGTAAAATGTGTGTAATTTAGTCTAACTGTCTGTTCAATTTTCTATTTTGGTGTGATTCTTTATAATGTAAAGGTTTGTTCTGTTTTATTAAATAACTAGTTTAGTAATTATTTGTGTTGTGCTTTCTTTAAGGTTATATTCTAACTGTCTGTTCAATTTTCTATTTTGGTGTGATTCTTTATAATGTAAAGGTTTGTTCTGTTTTATTAAATAACTAGTTGAGTAATTCTTTGTGTTGTGCTTTCTTTAAGGTTTATATTTAGTTTGTCACTTAATTTGTAAGTGTTAAACATTCACTGTCTTGTGTTGTTGTCTGTGAAGGTAGGAACAAATATTTAGGCATTATTGGCATGGGAATCATATGTTTACATTGGCAAAGCAAATTAAGTAGATAATAAACAAAAGTGAAATAAACAATAAAGTCCTGCTGTAGACTGTACTACTGCTGTTCAGGAAGCACAATTTGAACTAGAAACTTACACAGACAGGCTGAAATAAACACTAAAAAATAACAAATGGCATCACCGTAATATCCCGCTTGACCGTAGCTCGCTCGGTCTGAGCGCAGCGACCATGAGAAAAGTAAGCCCAAAATGAAGCCTGCCCCACAACGTCATTTGCTTTTGGGTGACAGTGAGAGAACCGTTAGGTTTAGAAGGACAATTCAACCACAGGAATGTTCCTAACGTCCTTCCGATCCATGCAAGCCTTACCTTGACCGTGTGGCATTAACCCTTAAAAATAAAACAGGGTTTTTTTGATCTCACAGATTACAATGACATCTCTCCCCATAGGAATACATTGACAGCTCCCCTAAATTCAACCTGGAGCCTATGTGGGTTAATAATGCCTTATGAACCTGTCTTCAATGCCAATCCATCAGGCCACTATGAGGTCTACCTGTGTCGATTCTAAGCTTCCTGGAGCAACCGGAAGTGGTTAAATTCACCCAAAATGTATTTTGATGTACATAACCTGCAAATGTGAAAATGACTGCATTCAACCCTGGGTAGATCAGTCAATTCTTAACATAAAGACTTTAGGATTCTCAGGATTCTGTAAGAGAATACCCAAAGCAAGATATTTGTTTACCTATAGCTTCCTGTGCCAACCGGAAGTGCCTTTAATTGGTGTCTCAGGGGCTTCTCCTTAGGAGGGATGGGGACACCACCACGGGACAGACCCCACACTCATCGCTAGAGATCGAACTTCAGACTCCCTTCAAAACCACTGAACCCCTCAACACACCGAAAGAGATTACGGTGCACACCCTTAGAGGGAGCCGGAACAGGATAACTCCCTCCACCATCACAGAGACACAGAGGAGGAGGAACTATCCAACACCCAGGGAGAGAGAACAAGTGACGTCAGTCGAACACAGTCAGAAAGAGGAGGTGGAAGAGGCGTTAGATAGAGGAGGATATTACCCCAGAGGCCATTCCTCCTGTTCATGTGAGCAAGAAAGAGCAGAAGGCTTCTGATCAGCCAAATGGCAGGCAGAGGGAGAGGTCATAGTGATTCACACCCACAGAGAGAAAGACAACCCACACAACCTCTTGGTTGAGATGAACCACACAGGTAGAGGCAGAGGGCCTTCAGGGCTAGCCAGTCAGCCTGCCTGCTCTGATCCTCAAGTCAATTGTATATAAATTCATGTTCATTAAAGATTTTTATTCAAGAATTGACAAGTCCCATTTCGTTAAAGGGGTCACCCTTTTCCTGCTACAAACACAACTTGCATATCATCACAGACTAGGCCAAAACGTTAATCTTTTAACCTTGCCTGAATAAAACAATGCATTTTTTATAGTGAGCAAGAGTTGCTCCTTTTCCTTTTCTATGATGATTCAAATATTTGGTTGCACCTCAACTGAACGTTGGTTGAGGGCCCCTTTTTTTTAATTAAAAGCATTAAAATTGTGATGTTTCTCACTTATTTACATAACCTACTCCACACTTGCAAAGTGAAAGTTTATAGAAATGTTCTGAAATTAAGTAGTAAACAGAAGAAAAGCAGAATTGAGTCCAATTATAATGCGAATAATTGAATGGTCTATGGTTCAATCCCATTTCTGAAGGTCTGATAAATAATTAATATTGTTTCTCCTCTTCCTTGTGGCAGGGGCAGCAGCACACTGCCCTCCAAAGCCTGCAAAATAATAGCCGGACTGCCCCTTTCCTAGCTCTGCATGGAACTTCCAGTGCCACGTCCTTGGTGACGTGTGGGGTGACATCCGGGATGACCACAGCAACATCCTCTGGAAAGGGAAAAAAGAGGAACAGAATGTGAACAAATGCAAACCGTAGCTTCTAAACACTGGCCAGTTGAAAGGTTCTACTAAGATGTCATGACAAACGGCACCTGTCAGAGTGCTCTCTAAGTCTCTCTCTCTTGGGTGCTCTGAATGGCCTTCCTCTGGCTGAAGCCACAGGGCCAGGAGGAGCCTGGGCACCACCTCCACCACCACCTGAGATGGGCTGAGCAGGTTGCTACGGGGCTCATTGGACTGCTCGCCCAGAATGCTCCTCACAGCTCTTTCCACGGTGCTGTGGACCTTAGGATCGCTGAAATCAACAATAAGGAGAAAACAAAGCTAAACGATGTGCAATGTACTCACTTAGAACACTTTCTTAGTCTGTTTCTGCGTAGTTCCAGATGTGTAGATAAATGGATCAAGTCATATGCGGGGCAGTACATGGAACTCACATGTCAGCTGGCGAGGTGGGGTGCATGGAGCGGCGGAGCTTGCAGAAAGCCTTGTGCTCTATGTTCATCATTTTTAGGCAAGTGTTTACTTCCCAGGCCTGCAGTATGAAACAGGAAGTCCCATTAGTGTAATTTCACAACAGATCTATCCTGCTGCGCTAACTCGTTGTTGAAAGACTCTGGAGCAGCAGATAGTGGACCATGAGCTTCTTCTGCAAGATGAGGTAAGGTGTGAGACCGTGCCACGAAATACCATGTCATTTACTTTCAGAAGGGCCTCTCGCAACATTTCACAACTGCTCATGCCTCACAATTTGCAAGTGATATTAAGAACTCTTGTTTATGTTTTTGTATGGTGAATCTTACCTGTTTATTGTAATATGTTTCCTCCCAGCAGGCCTGCAGAGTCTGAAAATTAAGGCTGCTCCTACAGAATTCCTTTGAAGATCATGAAAATAATGATGCTTTGTTATGCACATTATGCACAGGCATTTACAGTATGCTAAAATTAATTTATCCTAAGATTACCTTTGTGGGACCATAAGTGAACTCCGGAATGCACCAAACCCTATCCATGGTAAGATGGGGAAGAAATGCAGCACTATAGATATACGGGATGCTCTAGAGATAACAGGAATGACTTACAGTCGCGAATGATCAATGGCTGTGGAGTCCTCCAATATGCTGCACTTAGAATTGAGTTGTAGGCGATGTTTGGCGCAAAATAGAATGTTTACATTCTATTGCCATGGAGAAATGGAATGTGTAGAACCTGTTTAATTGATTATGCTTCTATGTCTTTATTTCGTTAAACATTGAACTCTGTATTATGTCATAATGTGTATATGAGGACGTAGGAGCCCGTCCAGATTCATGACCCGATTATCCAGGTGCATGTTGCTTAGACCTACTAATCCATCCTTGGTTTACAAGTTAAATACATTGTTTATATATGCCTATACAAATCCATCGACCACATCCATTTAAAGCAATGATTGTCAATTGAAATTGTGGTTGTTCTGTTCTCCTGTTGTGCGCCTTGAGTGTTTGTCCCCTTAAGCACATTATTCCAATATTTTTCCGAGCTCTGAATTGACACAATGAACACTTTTGAAAAGATAGTCGGTTAAAAATAAGAGTATGAATGACAATAAACGTATGACTTGGATTGTATGCGTAATAGTGTAGTAAACAGTATCGCTCAGCGCGGGAACTTTTGGTGTTAGGAAAGTTTCCGTTTTTAGCCTCCATGACACGTATCACTTCGTTGTCTTGTTGGTAATAGTAAAAATGCATGACAGTCGGCATTGTAATGGTCTAACAGGTGTTTTTCATTTTGCTTCTCACATTAAACAGACATTTGAGAACGGAATTGCTTACAGTTGTACCTATGATGCAGAGACACACTAAAGCTGTACAGTGTAGTTTGAATAATCAGTTTCAATTATTTGCAGATGAATTCCCTATTATTTACAAATCGAAAGATGTACCATTTGAAATGAATGTGGCAGAACAGTTTAGCATAGAGTTCTTGTGGGTGTCTTCTCCTTCAGTCTTTTTGCCTCCTAGGCCTTGTTTCTCATTACATGGGATTTCCCCAGTGCCAACTTCACACGAGATGGCCGCTGTCTACTGTCATGTGGTGCTGAATGACAGATATCGCTATGCCGATATTGCTGCTGTCCATGGACCTGAAATGTACAATGTACGACCGTCCAAACTTGACCCCACACACAAACACACACATTGATGCCAATCTCTCACACACTTTTGAACATTGCACAACCTGCAACAAAAAACTGAAAGAGCATTTTATTCCGTTTGTGTTTGAATAAAGACCCGAAGAATTCAATCAATGTGTGGATGTTGATTGGACAATGTATATGTGCTTTGCAGAAGTCATTTTTTAAATTCCCTGTAGCGTGAATTTTACTGGAGCATGATCAGATTGCTTTGTTTAAACCAGAATAAAGATTTGGTCTGAGAAACTATGCCGATTATAGCACGATAGCTTTATTTTTATTTTTAAATGAGGCAATGTATATATGACCCCCTTTCAAAGAGTCACTCATTTATCACTTTCTTGCAGATATACAGTGCCTTCAGAAAGTGTTAATACCCCTTAACGTATTCCTCATGTTGTTTTCTTACAGCCTGAATTCCAAATGGATTAAATTATAGTTTTTTATCATCTCACCCAGCTACAGACAACACCCCATAATGACAAAGTAAAAACATGTTTTAATTTTTTTTTCAAATGTATTGAAAATGAAATACAGAAATATTCACAATACATGTTAGAATCACCTTTGGCAGCGATTAAAGCTGTGAGTCTTTCTGGGTAAGTCTCCAAAAGCTTTGCACCCTTGGATTGTACCATATTTGCAATATCACAATATATACAGTACCAGTCAAAAGTCTGGACACACCTACTCATTTAAGGGTTTTTCTTTATTTTACAATTTTTTACATTTTAGAAAAATAGTGAAGACATCAAAACTATGAAATAGCACAATTGGAATCATGTAGTAAGCATTAACTGTTAAACAAATCAAAATATATTTTACATTTGAGAATCTTTGAAGTAGCCATCCTTTTCCTTGACCACTTTGCACACTCTTGGCATTCTCTCAAACCTTTTCATGAGGTAGTCACCAGGAATGTTTTTCAATTAACAGGTGTACCTTCTTAAAAGTTCATTTGTGGAATTTCTTTCCTTCTTAAAGCGTTTGAGCCAATAGGTTGTGTTGTGACAAGGTAGGGATGGTTTACAGAAGATATCCCTATTTGGTAAAAGACCAAGTCCATATTATGCCAAGAACAGCTCAAATAAGCAAAGAGAAACAAGTCCATCTTTACTTAAGACATGAATGTCAGTCAAAACGGAAAAATTCAAGAACTTTGAAAGTTTCTTCTAGTGTAGTCCCAAAAACCATGAAGCGTTTTGATGAAACTGGCTCTCATGAGGACTGCCACAGGAAAGGAAGACCCAAAGTTACCTCTGCTGCAGAGGATAGGTTCAGCAGAGTTCACTGCACCTCAGATTGGAGCCCAAATAAAAGCTTCACAGAGTTCAAGAAACACACACATCTCAACATGCACTGTTCATAGGAGACTGCGTGAATCAGGCCTTCATGGTTGAATTGTTCCATTGAAACCACTACTAAAGGACGGACGCCAATAATAAGAAGAGAAACACGAGCAATGGACCTACAGTGCCTTGCAAAAGTATTCGGCCCCCTTGAACTTTGCGACCTTTTGCCACATTTCAGGCTTCAAACATAAAGATATAAAACTGTATTTTTTTGTGAAGAATCAACAACAAGTGGGACACAATCATGAAGTAGAAGGACATTTATTGGATATTTCAAACTTTTTTAACAAATAAAAAAAAGAAAAATTATTCAGCCCCCTTAAGTTAATACTTTGTAGCGCCACCTTTTGCTGCGATTACAGCTGTAAGTCGCTTGGGGTATGTCTCTATCAGTTTTGCACATCGAGAGACTGACATTTTTTCCCATTCCTCCTTGCAAAACAGCTCCAGCTCAGTGAGGTTGGATGGAGAGCATTTGTGAACAGCAGTTTTCAGTTCTTTCCACAGATTCTTGATTGGATTCAGGTCTGGACTTTGACTTGGCCATTCTAACACCTGGATATGTTTATTTTTGAACCATTCCATTGTAGATTTTGCTTTATGTTTTGGATCATTGTCTTGTTGAAAGACAAATCTCCAGTCCCATCAGGTTTTCTTCCAGAATGGTCCTGTATTTGGCTCCATCCATCTTCCCATCAATTTTAACCATCTTCCCTGTCCCTGCTGAAGAAAAGCAGGCCCAAACCATGATGCTGCCACCACCATGTTTGACAGTGGGGATGGTGTGTTCAGTGTGATGAGCTGTGTTGCTTTTACGCCAAACATAATGTTTTGCATTGTTGCCAAAAAGTTCAATTTTGGTTTCATCTGACCAGAGCACCTTCTTCCACATGTTTGGTGTGTCTCCCAGGTGGCTTGTGGCAAACTTTAAACAACACTTTTTATGGATATCTTTAAGAAATGGCTTTCTTCTTGCCACTCTTCCATAAAGGCCAGATTTGTGCAATATACAACTGATTGTTGTCCTATGGACAGAGTCTCCCACCTCAGCTGTAGATCTCTGCAGTTCATCCAGAGTGATCATGGGACTCTTGGCTGCATCTCTGATCAGTCTTCTCCTTGTATGAGCTGAAAGTTTAGAGGGACGGCCAGGTCTTGGTAGATTTGCAGTGGTCTGATACTCCTTCCATTTCAATATTATCCTTGCTCCTTGGGATGTTTAAAGCTTGGGAAATCTTTTTGTATCCAAATCCGGCTTTAAACTTCTTCACAACAGTATCTCGGACCTGCCTGGTGTGTTCCTTGTTCTTCATGATGCTCTCTGCGCTTTTAACGGACCTCTGAGACTATCACAGTGCAGGTGCATTTATACGGAGACTTGATTACACACAGGTGGATTGTATTTATCATCATTAGTCATTTAGGTCAACATTGGATCATTCAGAGATCCTCACTGAACTTCTGGAGAGAGTTTGCTGCACTGAAAGTAAAGGGGCTGAATAATTTTGCACGCCCAATTTTTCAGTTTTTGATTTGTTAAAAAAGTTTGAAATATCCAATAAATGTTGTTCCACTTCATGACTGTGTCCCACTTGTTGTTGATTCTTCACAAAAATACAGTTTTATATCTTTATGTTTGAAGCCTGAAATGTGGCAAAAGGTTGCAAAGTTCAAGGGGGCCGAATACTTTCGCAAGGCACTGTAAGTCTGGTGGAAATCTGTCCTTTGGTCTGATGAGTTCAAATTTGAGATTTTTTTCCCTTCAATGTGTGTGTGTAAAGAATCCAGGGTGTTTAGTTGGGTCTACTCTTCATTATAAAACAATTTGTTGAATGGTTTAAAATCCATCAGAAGCTGCTTCAATTCATGGTGGCTCTGAGTAAGTCTCGGGGACAGAGCTTGTTTTGCCAAGGAAAGTGAAAAGGACTGAGGGAAAGTAAACTGGAAAATACATGGAAAGGATCATGGAAGAACCTCAGAGAACATTGCATTTTCAAGATCATGTAACATCAAAATGCATTTTATATTCCTGCCCTGACAGAAAAACCACATGTAACCAACTTACATTTTATGTGAGCACAAATTACATTTTGGTACACAACGTGATCAGATTTTCACATTTGTAGTTCACATAAGATTACATTCAAATATGTTTTTGGAACACTTCCCGTGTTCACATGTGAAATTCATGTGGTTTTTGCCTAAACGCCCTGCAGTTCCACACTCAAGGTTCTTAATGATGCTTTAAATGCACATGTATGATTGTGCATGTGTAATGGGTTGAAAACAAAGTAACTAAAAACAGACACCCATTTATTATATCCCCCCCATATTGTTTATGTATTTGTCTTAATGAATCTAAATGGTATTTTCAACATACTTTAGCGTCAGCAGTCCATAAGGCCAATAGATGGCGCTGTTGTACTGTTGTAGCAGGAGAAACATTAAGTTCAGGCCAAGCGCTCACCATTCTGCAGAATAAGGACCAGAACTTTACAGAGGTAAACTGTGTCTGTTCTTTTACTATTACAGGTATGTAACAGCACTTCAAACGTTCAACTACATACACAATATGTAATAACATGCTATTTAACAACGTTGTCCAGATATTATTACGTTAGGAAAGGTTTTGTTTTGGCTCTGAGTCGAACTGAGTGAGAGAAGAAGGTATTTACATTGAGTGAGAGTATATGTTAGCTTGATGCTAGCTGAGGTAAAAAAAAACATTTACGAGTTACAGAGACTATGTTTACTGAGTAGCTGACTTGTACTGGATTTAGTCTAGGAGATTTTTTATCAAGAATCCATTTGTTAGGGATTTCGGAGTTGGTTTTAGATGTTATTGGTTGTTTTGTGTAAAATTGTGCTCACTAGCTGGTAAACTGGCCGAGCACGCTCAGTCTGGTGGACTTTTAGTACATACAGTGAGAGAGAGAGGATTTTCTGGAGGTGCCACTATCTTAAAGCTGAATGTATTGTTGTCACTTTTCTATAGAGGTAGCGGTATATAGAAAAACATTCAGTTATTTATGGTTTCATATATAGGTGTTTCTATTGTATGAATGTGAAATACATTGTGGTTTTCATGTGAAACCAAACATTTTTGAATTCTGTTTTAGGTAAAGTGCATTTATGTTGTGTAATTTAAAGTGTGCACTTGTTTGATGTGAATATTTTCAAAGTACTAACAAGAAAATAGACAATTGAACAAGAGAAAAAAAAAACATTCTTCAGAATAAAGAAAGCGCCAGAACTTGGCAGACGTAAACTTGTGTCCGTTCTTTTTACTATTGCAGGCCACCTCAGCTACACATGTACTCTGTCTGCACACGCATCCACGCATGCACATACACACGGACAAACACACACTAATGTTCTCTCTCTTGTGCTTGTCAGCAGTTCATCGTGGCCCTGTCGTTCGCCTCCTTCACCAAAGCTCTGTCAAGGACCTACATGAAGAGTGCCATCACTCAGACACTTTTTCCCTGTCCAGCTCTCTCATCGGACTCATAGACGGCAGCTTTGAGATGGGTATCAACAATAACATTGAGTTGCTTCAGAACTCATGTAGTAAAAACCAGATACAGACTACAGTATGATTGATTTTTCTTGTGGTTCAATCAGAGTCTGCTCTCAATACTGTCCAGTTTTATAGTTGTTCCTATTAATTGATTGACTGGCTTTTGTCCATGACTCTACTGTCAAACCCCTAACATTGTTTTATTTGATGCTTTGTTGTTGCAGTCTAGTATCCAAACTGATATGCCATTTTTAGTAGAAAAAAAAATGTTTATAATTTGTGATTCCTGACTACTGTAGTGTTGTGGTTTCTTGCAGGTAACCTGCTGTTCCTGGCTGTGGTCAGCCATTTTGGGGCGAAGCTGCACCGGCCCAGGCTCATTGCTATGGGCTGTTTCCTCATGGCTGTAGGATCCTTCCTCACAGGCCTGCCACACTTCTTCATGGGATGGTAAAACAACTGAAATACTGGTTAAACTTGTAGTTGTAGAGATACTCCAATGCGGAGGAAAGTTTCACTTTAGAAATAAAGTAATGTATCCAGTTGTTGATTAATCTCAGTTAACTTCTAACTAAAGTCTTAAGTAATTGGTCAGCTGCTTGATTATGTTTTGGGGCCATACATGTTAAGAGAAGGGATTAACTTGTTATGGCTGCAATCAATGGATCCCGGAGGTCCTAGGCATAATCAACTTCACCAAGCCGCTGGAAATCGAACGCGCCCACAGAACATCAGCGCCGAAACCCCGGCCAGATGAGCCCCCACGAGCCGTATTGATCAGGTTCCTCCGTTTCCAAGACAGAGAGAAGATACTGCAACTCGCAAGAGCCAAAGGGGACATCACCATTGATGGAAAGAGGGTCAGCCTTTTCCCAGATATGAGCGTGGATCTCGCCAGACGTCGCAATCAGTTCAGACCTGCCGCCAAAGCACTGAAGGAGAAGAACATCACCGGCTACCTCATCCACCCTGCATGGATGAAAGTTCAGTACCAAGGCCGAAGCCATCTCTTCAACACACCGGGAGAAGTGCACACTTTTCTCAAAAAACTGAGCAACGTCTGAGCCAGGACGGTCTCTCTGGGGGATAAAATGCAGTTTTTTCAACTCATTTCATTTTCAACTAACCGTATCTTCCCGGGGTGAGTTCTAATACATTTACAGGATAGTATATTTTGGTTTAGTCCATATCTACTGGGCGAAGCAATAAGTGGGCTTAGGCTTAGGCTTTCCCCCTCATTTATGTTAATCTTTCGAAAAGAGACTCAAGCATCCCTTACCGTGGGCAGTAAATATTCAGCCATAAATATCTATTCACAACGTTTGTTTTCAATTTAGAGAGCTCGCAGGTTTTAGTTTACGCCAAGTTTTAGCTAGTAAGAGCAAGACGGAAAGCGAGCAGCAACGTATCTCTACAAGTGTATTCATGTTTGATTGTTGGGATTGTTGTTTTAGTCTGACAATCGGGGTGGGTGGGTTTTTGATTATTTTTTTCTTCCTTTTTTCTATGTTTATTGTTTCCCTCCTAAAGAGACACACAGGTCACTTTTGTGCTCAAACCAAAGTTGAAACATTTCCTAATTATCTGCATATGATAGATTTCTATTCAGTTACATATTTGAAACCCAACCTATGCTTAATCCACTAAAATATGTCACATTCAACGCATAACCTGTCATTATGAAAATCACTGTATTCAAACCTGTGTAGATCAGTCAATTCTTAACTTAAAGACTTAAAACTCAGGATTCTGTAAGTGGCTATGTCAATCAAGACATGTGGTTACTTATAGCTTCCTGTGCCAACCGGAAGTGCCTTTAATTGGGTCACAGTGTTTCGAAGGGTTAAAAAAGTCACATCTCTCCAAAATGTCATATGTGTGACTAGGTAACCCTCCTGAACTGTAAATCAGTCATTTCTCCCAACAGATGTCAAAGAAAAGCTCTCTCTCACACACACACACACAGACACACACACACAGCAAGGATGGAGTGATAAAGTGCGGTGCTTAAAGACACAGAGAGCAGGCAATTGCATTACCATAATCCCTAGGCCGTGCGGAGTTCAACAAGACACCCCACTTGACTGTAGCTCACTTGGTCTGACCACAGTGACCATGCAAAAAAGTAGTCTCATGTAGCAGGCTTTGTCTGCGTAAAAAGTAATCTCATGTAGCTCACTCGGTCTGACCGGTGACCGCAGGGACCATGCAAAAAAAGTAGTATCATGTAGCTCACTCAGACCAGTCTGACCGCAGTGACCGTGCAAAAAAGTAATCTCATGTAGCTCACTTGGTCTGAGCATAGGGACCATTTAAAAAAAGTAGTCTCATCAATGTGATTGTTTTTAATGGAGAATTTGACTATGAGATGAGAGAATTTGACTATGAGATGACAATATAGTAGTTTGGGGAGTATTTTCTATAATAGAATGTATTTGACTACAAGCAGAGTAGGGGCCTCATCCTGAGCATTCTCAAATGGAAAAACACAGTTTGATCATGTGCTGACAGAGAGAGAGGGAGGAGTTTGGGGAGAGTTTAAAATGAGAAGAGTGATTTTTTCTAATAGGCTGCATTTCACTTTGAGCTAACAAGGAGATGAGCATTCTAGAGTGGTGAGGAGTGGTTTCATGTATATTTTTGAGTATCAATTAAGCAGCCAGAAGCACTGTACTTTCTTTATTGCTTAAGGGATTGTGTTAAGTTGTTTTATTTACTATTATTTCCCTTTTCAATAGAATAGAATAGAATAGTATAGAATTGTATAGATGGCTCCAGTGCGCTCATGTCCAATATGCTATAAGGTTGTGGTTGGCTTTAGTCAGCACCTTAGGTATGTACACCATGTGAGGAACAGTGAGGAGAGGGTACTCCTCTGTAAGTGGCAGTCAGGCCGTGTCAATGTCAGGCAGGAGCAGTGTCCAGTGTCAGGATGCTCCACACATCTTAGCAGACTGGACCGGCATATAGACTCCCACTCAGAGCTCAACAGAGCACAGAGGAGACAGGTTTTAGAGGACCTTAGGAGACGGCTGACGATGGAGAGGCTGGCGGTGTTGAGGGCATCGACCCCTGACATCCCTATGGCGACAGATTTAGACATTGTGGAGACTGTAAGGAGAGAAGAGGAGGAGGAGGAAATGTTATGTTCACCTACAGAAGCAGAGGAGGAAGTGGACTGCAAAGAGGATTCCTGCCACTGCCATGCACCAATCCTGAGACTGAAAAAAGCTGTAAAAGAGAGGGATGAGGCACTGCATACAAGAAGTGAGACCAACAAATCCATTAAAGAGGACAACCTTAAGTTGATCTCTGATCTGCAAAGGTTGAGAAAGAAGTACCAGCTGCTGAAAAGGCAGATGGGGATTGGCATGGTGAAGGCCCTCAACTTTCAGGCAGAGTCAGACACAGACACAAATCAAGAGGAGCAGGACCAAGCTAGAGGTTCAGGGGACCAGAGAGAGGAGCCTACAGTGTCCGGGTCAAGCTGCAAACTCATCTTCCCGGGCTCTGCTATGAGTAAGTACTGTTTCTTCAAATAGTGACAAGAGTTTGTGTTTGAAAAGAATACGATAAACCACCTGACTGATTCATGTAGCCTCATGAGATTGTAATTCTTGTCTAAAATGTTATGTTTTTTTGATTAGGTGTGTTTATCGAGGGATTCAGGAAGACCTGTGAGGGCCCTAATCCAAATTATAAGCTGAGTGAAAATTGTGCCTCAAAGGTCAAGAGGGTGACGCAATTTTTAAACTACATGGCGAAGAATGAGACCTACCAGTCCTCTCTCATTTTCCTGACAGACCATGACAAAATAAGGAAGTAAGCAGAATAATTTTTTCTCTCTAGCCTCACAAGCATTAACCAACAATACAGTATTTGATTGTATGATTTGTGTGTGTGTGTGTGTGTTTTTAGATGGGTTCAATTCCTCCAGAAGAACAAGGCAATCACCACAGTCAACCACTACACCTTGACTATTGGTGCATTTCTTAAATATTCTGAGGAGACCCCTCCATCTGGCTGCCGGCTGACCGTGAACCAATGGAGGGGGATCAACCGGTTGATGAAGGGCATTAGCAAGTCCATGAGACGACCAGTTTCCCTTCACCAGATAAAGGTGAAGGACAACAAGGAAGGCAAGGTGGTGTCCAAAAAGAGCCTGCTGCAGTGCCAGTCTCTTGCCAAGGCCAAAATCCCTCAAGTGCTGAGTAAGTTTTTCTCAATCTGTGATGTCACTGTTTTTACACACTTATAGACGTCAGAGATGTATAGAATGCATTATGGAGTGGGATTATGAAGCTGCCTTTTTTTATTTTCATGTTCACAGAAACATTGGAAGAAACAAGGACACAGAGGAATCAGTACAGGTTTTATGGGTACCTGTGTGCCTACTTTACATCCATATACGGCCACAGACCAGGCCTATATAAAAACATGTTGGTGAAAGAGGTGGAGGAGGCAAAATGTGACCAGTCTGGGGTGTACCTGATCAATGTAAGTCTATGAAATACAGCTGGCTGTGTTTATTTGTTTGTTTGCTTGGTTGGTTATCTTTGGAAACAATTGCAGTCGCAGGAGCGTAATGTGTTTTTTTGTGTTTTTTCTCTGTTCAATTTCTATTAGGTGGGGGAACACAAAACAAATCGGGAGTACGGCATGGTCCAGATGTCGCTGACAAAGGAGGAGTACAGCTGGTTTTCCGACTTCCTCAAATTCAAGCACTGTCTCTTAGGGGGAAAGAAGGCCCAGCACTTCTTTTTCAATTCAACAAACACTCAGATGAAGAACCTGCCTGCCTACCTGAGGGAGGTGTGGAAGGAGATGGGTCTGCCCGAATGTCCTTCATTCACTGACCTGAGGACCTCCATTGTCACTCATGTAGGTCAGATTAGATAGGAATCTAATTAATGTAAGATCCTATTCTATTGTTGTCTGAAGTAATATCAATAATATCATATATTTGTGTGTGTGTGTGTGTGTGTGTCTTACAGGTAAAAAACATGCTCCCAAAGGTTGACAGGGAAAGGGTGGCCAACTTCATGTGCCACAACATCCAGACGGCAGACAAATATTATGCCATGAATTTAAATCCAACCCAAGCAAATGAAACCAGGGCACTCTTTGAGGCTGCACTGAAGGGGGAAGATAACACAGTCGCCGCAGAGAACCAGCCCTCCACCTCAGGAGAAAGAAAGCAGAAGGTGAGAGAGGATGCCTCCCTCTCCGACGGGAGCACCACCCCTGAAGAGACCAAGGTGATGTACCAGGAGTCTGGCACGTCCGCCGGTGACTCGGAAGAGGAGGAAGAGGATGAAGATGAGGAACAGATGGCCAGACAACTTCCAGTAAGATCAGCTATTCTGACAGGACACATTTGATTATCAAAATGTACTTGTAAACTATGTAACAGTCAAGTGTGAATTCTGAGATATATCTAATTTCTTGTGTTTGCTCTGTCAGGAGACACCTTCCAAGGTGACCAATCCTCAGGTGGAGATGGAACTTACCCCAAAGAGGAAGCGGAGCATCTGCACACGCCGCATGGAGGTCGCCATCAGCCCCATGCTAGTCTCACCCCTCAAAGTGAGGCTCAAGTCGCCCCCCCACCAGTCCCTCATTGTCACATTAAAAGGGATGCAACAACTAAACTCAAATAAAGTCAGACTAAAAAATGCCATTGCCTCAAGGAGGTTAAAGCTGCAGGAGAAGGTGCAAAAGAGAGGAGGGGACCCCTGATGCAGCTCGAAGGAAGGGGAGCCGACCAACAACAAGACTTCCTCTTCCAAATAGTCATGTAGATTGTTTTAGACTCTCACATTTATACTGTTCTGATTTTGTTTGGTTTGATTTTCAATTTTGGTGTGCTTGTTTACATTTTAGAAGTGTAAAATGTGTGTAATTTAGTCTAACTGTCTGTTCAATTTTCTATTTTGGTGTGATTCTTTATAATGTAAAGGTTTGTTCTGTTTTATTAAATAACTAGTTTAGTAATTATTTGTGTTGTGCTTTCTTTAAGGTTATATTCTAACTGTCTGTTCAATTTTCTATTTTGGTGTGATTCTTTATAATGTAAAGGTTTGTTCTGTTTTATTAAATAACTAGTTGAGTAATTCTTTGTGTTGTGCTTTCTTTAAGGTTAATATTTAGTTTGTCACTTAATTTGTAAGTGTTAAACATTCACTGTCTTGTGTTGTTGTCTGTGAAGGTAGGAACAAATATTTAGGCATTATTGGCATGGGAATCATATGTTTACATTGGCAAAGCAAATTAAGTAGATAATAAACAAAAGTGAAATAAACAATAAAGTCCTGCTGTAGACTGTACTACTGCTGTTCAGGAAGCACAATTTGAACTAGAAACTTACACAGACAGGCTGAAATAAACACTAAAAAATAACAAATGGCATCACCGTAATCTCTAGGCCATGCCGAGTTCAACGAGATATCCCGCTTGACCGTAGCTCGCTCGGTCTGAGCGCAGCGACCATGAGAAAAGTAAGCCCAAAATGAAGCCTGCCCCACAACGTCATTTGCTTTTGGGTGACAGTGAGAGAACCGTTAGGTTTAGAAGGACAATTCAACCACAGGAATGTTCCTAACGTCCTTCCGATCCATGCAAGCCTAACCTTGACCGTGTGGCATTAACCCTTAAAAATAAAACAGGGTTTTTTGATCTCACAGATTACAATGACATCTCTCCCCATAGGAATACATTGACAGCTCCCCTAAATTCAACCTGGAGCCTATGTGGGTTAATAATGCCTTATGAACCTGTCTTCAATGCCAATCCATCAGGCCACTATGAGGTCTACCTGTGTCGATTCTAAGCTTCCTGGAGCAACCGGAAGTGGTTAAATTCACCCAAAATGTATTTTGATGTACATAACCTGCAAATGTGAAAATGACTGCATTCAACCCTGGGTAGATCAGTCAATTCTTAACATAAAGACTTTAAACTCAGGATTCTGTAAGAGAATACCCAAAGCAAAATATTTGTTTACCTATAGCTTCCTGTGCCAACCGGAAGTGCCTTTAATTGGTGTCTCAGGGGCTTCTCCTTAGGAGGGATGGGGACACCACCACGGGACAGACCCCACACTCATCGCTAGAGATCGAACTTCAGACTCCCTTCAAAACCACTGAACCCCTCAACACACCGAAAGAGATTACGGTGCACACCCTTAGAGGGAGCCGGAACAGGATAACTCCCTCCACCATCACAGAGACACAGAGGAGGAGGAACTATCCAACACCCAGGGAGAGAGAACAAGTGACGTCAGTCGAACACAGTCAGAAAGAGGAGGTGGAAGAGGCGTTAGATAGAGGAGGATATTACCCCAGAGGCCATTCCTCCTGTTCATGTGAGCAAGAAAGAGCAGAAGGCTTCTGATCAGCCAAATGGCAGGCAGAGGGAGAGGTCATAGTGATTCACACCCACAGAGAGAAAGACAACCCACACAACCTCTTGGTTGAGATGAACCACACAGGTAGAGGCAGAGGGCCTTCAGGGCTAGCCAGTCAGCCTGCCTGCTCTGATCCTCAAGTCAATTGTATATAAATTCATGTTCATTAAATATTTTTATTCAAGAATTGACAAGTCCCATTTCGTTAAAGGGGTCACCCTTTTCCTGCTACAAACACAACTTGCATATCATCACAGACTAGGCCAAAACGTTAATCTTTTAACCTTGCCTGAATAAAACAATGCATTTTTTATAGTGAGCAAGAGTTGCTCCTTTTCCTTTTCTATGATGATTCAAATATTTGGTTGCACCTCAACTGAACGTTGGTTGAGGGCCCCTTTTTTTTAATTAAAAGCATTAAAATTGTGATGTTTCTCACTTATTTACATAACCTACTCCACACTTGCAAAGTGAAAGTTTATAGAAATGTTCTGAAATTAAGTAGTAAACAGAAGAAAAGCAGAATTGAGTCCAATTATAATGCGAATAATTGAATGGTCTATGGTTCAATCCCATTTCTGAAGGTCTGATGAATAATTAATATTGTTTCTCCTCTTCCTTGTGGCAGGGGCAGCAGCACACTGCCCTCCAAAGCCTGCAAAATAATAGCCGGACTGCCCCTTTCCTAGCTCTGCATGGAACTTCCAGTGCCACGTCCTTGGTGACGTGTGGGGTGACATCCGGGATGACCACAGCAACATCCTCTGGAAAGGGAAAAAAGAGGAACAGAATGTGAACAAATGCAAACCGTAGCTTCTAAACACTGGCCAGTTGAAAGGTTCTACTATCCATCGGCCACAGGGCCAGGAGGAGCCTGGGCACCACCTCCACCACCACCTGAGATGGGCTGAGCAGGTTGCTACGGGGCTCATTGGACTGCTCGCCCAGAATGCTCCTCACAGCTCTTTCCACGGTGCTGTGGACCTTAGGATCGCTGAAATCAACAATAAGGAGAAAACAAAGCTAAACGATGTGCAATGTACTCACTTAGAACACTTTCTTAGTCTGTTTCTGCGTAGTTCCAGATGTGTAGATAAATGGATCAAGTCATATGCGGGGCAGTACATGGAACTCACATGTCAGCTGGCGAGGTGGGGTGCATGGAGCGGCGGAGCTTGCAGAAAGCCTTGTGCTCTATGTTCATCATTTTTAGGCAAGTGTTTACTTCCCAGGCCTGCAGTATGAAACAGGAAGTCCCATTAGTGTAATTTCACAACAGATCTATCCTGCTGTGCTAACTCGTTGTTGAAAGGCTGGTAAAGAGCTCACTAACTTGTAGCATGTCTCTAACTCTCATTCTCTTACCAGCCGAGCGAGGTCGTTTCCCTCCTCCAGGGTTTCCTTCCACACCCTTCAAATAAAACACAGAGCATTTCAACTTTCCTGGCTTCTGATTTTTCTGTTGTTTATTTTACCCACATCTCCTGGAGTGCTGCTGGTGGCAGGGAATGGCAGTGAAGGTGAGTGCTGACGTGGTACTCACCACTCCCTAAGGGATTTTTGCCCTGAGACACCAGCCAGTTGCTCATGTGCTCCGTGGTGACATGGGGAGGGACCTGGCCTTGACTCTGGAGCAGCAGATAGTGGACCATGAGCTTCTTCTGCAAGATGAGGTAAGGTGTGAGACCGTGCCACGAAATACCATGTCATTTACTTTCAGAAGGGCCTCTCGCAACATTTCACAACTGCTCATGCCTCACAATTTGCAAGTGATATTAAGAACTCTTGTTTATGTTTTTGTATGGTGAATCTTACCTGTTTATTGTAATATGTTTCCTCCCAGCAGGCCTGCAGAGTCTGAAAATTAAGGCTGCTCCTACAGAATTCCTTTGAAGATCATGAAAATAATGATGCTTTGTTATGCACATTATGCACAGGCATTTACAGTATGCTAAAATTAATTTATCCTAAGATTACCTTTGTGGGACCATAAGTGAACTCCGGAATGCACCAAACCCTATCCATGGTAAGATGGGGAAGAAATGCAGCACTATAGATATACGGGATGCTCTAGAGATAACAGGAATGACTTACAGTCGCGAATGATCAATGGCTGTGGAGTCCTCCAATATGCTGCACTTAGAATTTAGTTGTAGGCGATGTTTGGCGCAAAATAGAATGTTTACATTCTATTGCCATGGAGAAATGGAATGTGTAGAACCTGTTTAATTGATTATGCTTCTATGTCTTTATTTCGTTAAACATTGAACTCTGTATTATGTCATAATGTGTATATGAGGACGTAGGAGCCCGTCCAGATTCATGACCCGATTATCCAGGTGCATGTTGCTTAGACCTACTAATCCATCCTTGGTTTACAAGTTAAATACATTGTTTATATATGCCTATACAAATCCATCGACCACATCCATTTAAAGCAATGATTGTCAATTGAAATTGTGGTTGTTCTGTTCTCCTGTTGTGCGCCTTGAGTGTTTGTCCCCTTAAGCACATTATTCCAATATTTTTCCGAGCTCTGAATTGACACAATGAACACTTTTGAAAAGATAGTCGGTTAAAAATAAGAGTATGAATGACAATAAACGTATGACTTGGATTGTATGCGTAATAGTGTAGTAAACAGTATCGCTCAGCGTTTTTAGCCTCCATGACACGTATCACTTCGTTGTCTTGTTGGTAATAGTAAAAATGCATGACAGTCGGCATTGTAATGGTCTAACAGGTGTTTTTCATTTTGCTTCTCACATTAAACAGACATTTGAGAACGGAATTGCTTACAGTTGTACCTATGATGCAGAGACACACTAAAGCTGTACAGTGTAGTTTGAATAATCAGTTTCAATTATTTGCAGATGAATTCCCTATTATTTACAAATCGAAAGATGTACCATTTGAAATGAATGTGGCAGAACAGTTTAGCATAGAGTTCTTGTGGGTGTCTTCTCCTTCAGTCTTTTTGCCTCCTAGGCCTTGTTTCTCATTACATGGGATTTCCCCAGTGCCAACTTCACACGAGATGGCCGCTGTCTACTGTCATGTGGTGCTGAATGACAGATATCGCTATGCCGATATTGCTGCTGTCCATGGACCTGAAATGTACAATGTACGACCGTCCAAACTTGACCCCACACACAAACACACACATTGATGCCAATCTCTCACACACTTTTGAACATTGCACAACCTGCAACAAAAAACTGAAAGAGCATTTTATTCCGTTTGTGTTTGAATAAAGACCCGAAGAATTCAATCAATGTGTGGATGTTGATTGGACAATGTATATGTGCTTTGCAGAAGTCATTTTTTAAATTCCCTGTAGCGTGAATTTTACTGGAGCATGATCAGATTGCTTTGTTTAAACCAGAATAAAGATTTGGTCTGAGAAACTATGCCGATTATAGCACGATAGCTTTATTTTTATTTTTAAATGAGGCAATGTATATGTGACCCCCTTTCAAAGAGTCGCTCATTTATCACTTTCTTGCAGATATACAGTGCCTTCAGAAAGTGTTAATACCCCTTAACGTATTCCTCATGTTGTTTTCTTACAGCCTGAATTCCAAATGGATTAAATTATAGTTTTTTATCATCTCACCCAGCTACAGACAACACCCCATAATGACAAAGTAAAAACATGTTTACATTTTATTTTCAAATGTATTGAAAATGAAATACAGAAATATTCACAATACATGTTAGAATCACCTTTGGCAGCGATTAAAGCTGTGAGTCTTTCTGGGTAAGTCTCCAAAAGCTTTGCACCCTTGGATTGTACCATATTTGCAATATCACAATATATACAGTACCAGTCAAAAGTCTGGACACACCTACTCATTTAAGGGTTTTTCTTTATTTTACAATTTTTTACATTTTAGAAAAATAGTGAAGACATCAAAACTATGAAATAGCACAATTGGAATCATGTAGTAAGCATTAACTGTTAAACAAATCAAAATATATTTTACATTTGAGAATCTTTGAAGTAGCCATCCTTTTCCTTGACCACTTTGCACACTCTTGGCATTCTCTCAAACCTTTTCATGAGGTAGTCACCAGGAATGTTTTTCAATTAACAGGTGTACCTTCTTAAAAGTTCATTTGTGGAATTTCTTTCCTTCTTAAAGCGTTTGAGCCAATAGGTTGTGTTGTGACAAGGTAGGGATGGTTTACAGAAGATATCCCTATTTGGTAAAAGACCAAGTCCATATTATGCCAAGAACAGCTCAAATAAGCAAAGAGAAACAAGTCCATCTTTACTTAAGACATGAATGTCAGTCAAAACGGAAAAATTCAAGAACTTTGAAAGTTTCATCTAGTGTAGTCCCAAAAACCATGAAGCGTTTTGATGAAACTGGCTCTCATGAGGACTGCCACAGGAAAGGAAGACCCAAAGTTACCTCTGCTGCAGAGGATAGGTTCAGCAGAGTTCACTGCACCTCAGATTGGAGCCCAAATAAAAGCTTCACAGAGTTCAAGAAACACACACATCTCAACATGCACTGTTCATAGGAGACTGCGTGAATCAGGCCTTCATGGTTGAATTGTTCCATTGAAACCACTACTAAAGGACGGACGCCAATAATAAGAAGAGACTTGCATGGGACAAGAAACACGAGCAATGGACCTAAGTCTGGTGGAAATCTGTCCTTTGGTCTGATGAGTTCAAATTTGAGATTTTTTTCCCTTCAATGTGTGTGTGTAAAGAATCCAGGGTGTTTAGTTGGGTCTACTCTTCATTATAAAACAATTTGTTGAATGGTTTAAAATCCATCAGAAGCTGCTTCAATTCATGGTGGCTCTGAGTAAGTCTCGGGGACAGAGCTTGTTTTGCCAAGGAAAGTGAAAAGGACTGAGGGAAAGTAAACTGGAAAATACATGGAAAGGATCATGGAAGAACCTCAGAGAACATTGCATTTTCAAGATCATGTAACATCAAAATGCATTTTATATTCCTGCCATGACAGAAAAACCACATGTAACCAACTTACATTTTATGTGAGAACAAATTACATTTTGGTACACAACGTGATCACATTTTCACATTTGTAGTTCACATAAGATTACATTCAAATATGTTTTTGGAACACTTCCCGTGTTCACATGTGTAATTCATGTGGTTTTTGCCTAAACGCCCTGCAGTTCCACACTCAAGGTTCTTAATGATGCTTTAAATGCACATGTATGATTGTGCATGTGTAATGGGTTGAAAACAAAGTAACTAAAAACAGACACCCATTTATTATATCCCCCCCATATTGTTTATGTATTTGTCTTAATGAATCTAAATGGTATTTTCAACATACTTTAGCGTCAGCAGTCCATAAGGCCAATAGATGGCGATGTTGTACTGTTGTAGCAGGAGAAACATTAAGTTCAGGCCAAGCGCTCACCATTCTGCAGAATAAGGACCAGAACTTTACAGAGGTCTCTCTGTAATAAAATGCAGTTTGTTTATTTTCTATTATCCGGATTGAACTGCTGGTATCACCCGGTCACCATAATTGATTTGTACATTTTCAACTAACCGTATCTTCCCGGGGTGAGTTCTATTACATTTACAGGAGAGTATATTTTGGTTTAGTCCATATCTACTGGGCGAAGCAATAAGTGGGCTTAGGCCCACTGCTTTCCCCCTCATGTATGTTAATCTTTCGAAAAGAGACTCAAGCATCCCTTACCGTGGGCAGTAAATATTCAGCCATAAATATCTATTCACAATGTTTGTTTTCAATTTAGAGAGCTCGCAGGTTTTAGTTTACGCCAAGTTTTAGCTAGTAAGAGCAAGATGGAAAGCGAGCAGCAACGTATCTCTACAAGTGTATTCATGTTTGATTGTTGGGATTGTTGTTTTAGTCTGACAATCGGGGTGGGTTTTTCTATGTTTATTGTTTCCCTCCTAAAGAGACACACAGGTCACTTTTGTGCTCAAACCAAAGTTGAAACATTTCCTAATTATCTGCATATGATAGATTTCTATTCAGTTACATATTTGAAACCCAACCTATGCTTAATCCACTAAAATATGTCACATTCAACGTAAAAGGTCTTAACAGCCCGATTAAAAGGAAAAGAGTCTATACATACCTTAAGAAATTAAAGGCTGACATTGTGTTTTTACAAGAAACACATCTTACAGCCAGTGAACACAAGAAATTGAAGAGGGAATGAGTAGGACAAGTTTTTGCATCCTGTTTTAACTCCAAAGCAAGAGGAACTGCAATTTTGATAAGTAGACACATCCCCTTCTGCGTCAACAACACCATCTCTGATCCCTCTGGCAGGTTTGTTTTGGTGCAGGGGCATATGTTATCAGAGTCTTGGACCCTATTGAATATTTATGCTCCTAACTTCGATGACCATATGTTTATTCAGAATGTCTTCCTTCAGGTTGCTCAAGCACCACCAGGATGGCTACTGGTTGGAGGAGATTTTAATTTTTGCTTAGATACAGTTCTTGATAGGTCTTCTGATAAACCCTCAGTTCTTACCAAAGCCGGCAAGCTCACCATGTCATTCATGAAAGATCTCAATTTACTAGACATCCGGAGACAGTTGCACCCACAGGATAGGGACTACTCTTTTTATTCACACCCACACAACACACACACGCATAGATAACTTTTTACTTTCGACACAACTGTTTCATAGAGTGTTAGATGTCGAGTATCTCCCCAGATTGCTTAGTGACCATTCTCCTCTGGTATTATCAATCTCCATTCCTACCAAGGTAAATGGAGCATATAGATGGAGACTAAATTCTACACTCCTAAAGCAACCTGAATTTTGTGCATTCATCAAAGAGCAGATCAATATTTTTACTTTGACAAACAAACCCTCGACTTCTTTCTCTCCTCTCTCAACCTCACATGCCTGTCAGGGGAAGACAGCGAGCGCCTGAGTGAACACTTCTCAGTTCCTGAATTGTTGGAGGCCATTAAATCCTTACCTTCTAATAAATCTCCTGGGGAGGATGGCTTCCCTCCAGAGTTCTATAAAGAATTTAGGGAGCTGTTGGTCCCCTACCTTACTTAAAAAAGCCAGTGAAGACAACTGCTTTCCAGAGTCCTTCTCTCAAGCAGTGATTACTGTAATCCACAAGAAAGGGAAAAATCCACCTCCTATAGACCAATCTCTCTCCTTAACACAGATTGTAAACTGGTCACCAAGATGCTATCTAAGAGACTGGAGTCATGTCTTCCCCTGTTGGTCAACCCAGATCAGACTGGCTTCATAATTAATAGATTGTCCTCCAATAATCTCAGAAGGTTCTTTGATATAATTCACCTTGCCAACAAAAACAAAATACCTAGTGTCGCAGTCTCCCTCGACGCTGAAAAGGCCTTTGATAGGGTTGAATGGCCATACCTCTTTCGCGTCTTGGAAAAGTTCAGTTTAGGTACCGTTTTTGTATTCCTGAGGTCCTCCCGATCTGTGCAAGCCTAACCTTGTCCGTGTGGCACTAACCCTTAACAGTAAATCAGGGTTTTTTGGTCTCACAGATTACAATGACATCTCTCCTTATAGGAATACATTGACTGCTCCCCTAAATTTAACCTAGAGCCTATGTGGGTTAATATTGCCTTATGAACCTGTCTTCGATGACAATCCATCAGGCCACTATGAAGTCTACCTGTGTCGATTCTAAGCTTCCTGGAGCAGCCGGAAGTGATTAAATTCAGCCTAAAAGTGTTTTGATATACATAACCTGCAATTTTGAAAATCACTGCATTCAACCCTGTGTAGATCAGTCAATTCTAAACATAAAGACTTAAAACTCAGGATTCCGTAAGAGCCTACCCCAATGAGGATATGTGTTCACGTTCAGCTTCCTGTGCCAACCGGAAGTGCCTTAACATGGTGTCATAGGTGCTGTTTCGAAGGGTTAAAAAGATCAGATATTTTTAAAACGTCATATGTGTGATTAAACAACCCTCATGAACTGTAAATAAGTCATTTTTCCCAACAGATGTCAAAGAAAAACCTCTGACACGCACACACACACACTCAGCAAGGATGGAGTGACAAAGTGCGGTGCTTAAAGACACACAGAGCCTGCAATGGCATTACCATAATCTCTAGGCTGTGCCGAGTTCAACGAGATGCCCCGCTTGACCATAGCTCGCTCGGTCTTAGCACAGCGACCATGAGAAAAAGTAGGCCCAAAATGAAGCCTGGCCCTAAATGTAATTTGCTTTTGGGTGACAGTGAGAGAACCGTTAGGGTGAGGAGCATAATTCGACCTCAGGTACATTCCTGAGGTCCTCCCGATCTGTGCAAGCCTAACCTTGACCGTGTGGCACTAAACCTTAACAGTAAATCAGGGTTTTTTGGTCTCACACATTACAATGACATCTCTCCTTATAGGAATAAATTGACTGCCCCCCTAAATTCAACCTAGAGCCTATGTGGGTTAATATTGCCTTATGAACCTGTCTTCGATGACAATCCATCAGGCCACTATGAGGTCTAACTGTGTCGATTCTAAGCTTCCTGGAGCAGCCGGAAGTGATTCAATTCAGCCTAAAAGTGTTTGATATACATAACCTGCCATTTTGACAAATTATGGCTAGAGTATATGCAATTTCTTCCACTTTTTGAGTGACACAAAGATGCTTATCTGAATGGTGAAAATGCAACAGCTGTTAATAAGGCTCACTTTGACTTTATATAGTGCACCAAGAGATAGTTTCTCGCTTACGGCCACACCGGCCTGAGTAGGCCTGATCTCGTCCGATCTCGGAAGCTAAGCAGGGTCGGACCTGGTTAGTACTTGCATGGGACACTGCCTGGGAATACCAGGTGCTGTAAGCTTTTTGTCACTGCCTTGTGGAATTTCAACTCTTTGTCCGTTTTTTCCCACAAGGCTGAAATATGTGCCCTCGCTTTGAATTAAGTAAGCAAGGTTAGTTTGTATTTCATCCAACAATCTGTGCTACAAATTATGGCTACAGTATATGCAATTTCTTCCACTTTTTGAGTGACACAAAGATGCTTATCTAAATGGTGAAAATGCAACAGCTGTTAATCAGGCTCACTTTGACTTTACATAGTGCACCAAGAGATTGTTTCTCGCTTACGGCCACACCGGCCTGAGTAGGCCTGATCTCGTCCGATCTCAGAAGCTAAACAGGGTCGGGCCTGGTTAGTACTTGGATGGGAGACCGCCTGGGAATACCAGGTGCTGTAAGCTTTTTGTCACTGCCTTGTGGAATTTCAACTCTATGTTCGTTTTTTCCCACAAGGCTGAAATATGTGCCCTCGCTTTGAAATAAGTAAGCAAGGTTAGTTTGAATTTCATCCAACAATCTGTGATACAAATTATGGCTACAGTATATGCAATTTCTTCACCTTTTTGAGAGACACAAATGGTGAAAATGCAAAATCTGTTAACCCTTCGAAACAGCCCCTATTACACCATTTTAAGGCACTTCCGGTTGGCACAGGAAGCTGAACATGAACACATATCCTCATTGGGGTAGGCTCTTACGGAATACTGAGTTTTAAGTCTTTATGTTTAGAATTGACTGATCTATACAGGGTTGAATGCAGTCATTTTCAAAATTGCAGGTTATGAATGTCAAAACACTTTTAGGCTGAATTTAATCACTTCCAGTTGCTTGATGGTTGCCTGATGGATTGTCATCGAAGACAGGTTCATAAGGCAATATTAACCCACAAAGGCTCTAGGTTGAATTTAGGGGAGCAGGCAATGTATTCCTAATGGGAGAGAAGTCATTGTAATCTGTGAGACCAAAAAACCCTGATTTACTGTTAAGGGTTAGTGCCACACGGACAAGGTTAGGCTTGCACAGATCGGGAGGACCTCGGGAATGTACCTGAGGTCGAATTGTGCTTCTCACCCTAACAGTTCTCGCACTGTCACCCAAAAGCAAATTACATTTAGGGCCAGGCTTAATTTTGGGCCTACTTTTTTCACGGTCGCTGCACTCAGTGCGAGCTACGGTCAAGCGGGGCATCTCGTTGTACTCGGCACGGCCTTGAGAATATGGAAATGCCATTGCAGGCTCTGTGTGTCTTTAAGCACCGCACTTTGTCACTCCATCCTTGCTGTGTGTGCGTGTGAGAGAGCTTTTCTTTGACATCTGTTGGGGAAAATGACTGATTTACAGTTCATGAGGGTTGCTTAATCACACATGTGAAGTTTTAAAATATCTGACCTTTTTAACCCTTCGAAACAGCACCTATGACACCATTTTAAGGCACTTCCGGTTGGCACAGGAAGCTGAACTTGAACACATATCCTCATTGGGATAGGCTCTTACGGAATCCTGAGTTTTAAGTCTTTATGTTAAGAATTGACTCATCTACACAGGGTTGGATGCAGTCATTTTCACATTTGCAGGTTATGTCCATCAAAATAACTTTTGGGTTAATTTAACCACTTCCGGCTGCTCCAGGAAGCTTAGAATCGACACAGTTAGACCTCATAGTGGCCTGATGGATTGTCATCGAAGACAGGTTCTTAAGGCAATATTAACCCACTATGTTGAATTTAGGGGAGCAGGCAATGTATTCCTAATGGGAGAGAAGTCATTGTAATCTGTGAGACCAAAAAACCCTGATTTACTGTTAAGGGTTAGTGCCACACGGTCAAGGTTAGGCTTGCACAGATCGGGAGGACCTCAGGAATGTACCTGAAGTCGAATTGTGCTTCTCACCCTAACGGTTCTCTCACTGTCACCCAAAAGAAAATGACATTTAGGGCCAGGCTTCATTTTGGGCCTACTTTTTCTCATGGTCGCTGTGCTAAGACTGAGCGAGCTATGGTCAAGCGGGGCATCTCGTTTAACTCGGCACAGCCTAGAGATTATGGTAATGCCATTGCAGGCTCTGTGTGTCTTTAAGCCCCGCACTTTGTCACTCCATCCTTGCTGAGTGTGTGTGTGTGTGTGTGTGTGTGTGTGTGTGTGTGTGTGTGTGTGTGTGTGTGTGTGCATGTGAAAGGTTTTATTTGACATCTGTTGGGAGAAATTACTGATTTACAGTTCATGAGGGTTACCTAGTCACATGTATGACATTTTGGAAAGATGTGACTTTTTTAACCCTTAAAAATAGACACTGTGACCCCAATTAAAGGTACTTCCGGTTGGCACAGGAAGCTATAAATAAACACATATCTTGCTTGGGGTATGCTCTTACAAAATCCTAAGTTTAAAGTCTTTATGTTAAGAATTGACTGATCTACACAGGGTTGAATGCAGTCATTTTCACATTTGCAGGTTATGTCCATCAAAATAACTTTTGGGTTAATTTAACCACTTCCGGCTGCTCCAGGAAGCTTAGAATCGACACAGGTAGACCTCATAGTGGCCTGATGGATTGTCATCGAAGACAGGTTCATAAGGCAATATTAACCCACATAGGCACTAGGTTGAATTTAGGGGAGCAGGCAATGTATTCCTATAAGGAGAGATGTCATTGTAACCTCTGAGACCAAAAAACCTGTTTAGCATTAACCCTTAACACTGTTAAGGGTTAATGCTACACGGTCAAGGTTAGGCTTGCACATATCGGGATGACCTCAGGAATGTACCTGAAGTCAATTGTGCTTCTCACCCTAGCGGTTCTCTCACTGTCACCCGAAAAGTGTGTGTGTGTGAGAGAGCTAGAAAATACAGCGCCCACACGGAATCACGAAATACAGACATTACACCGAAATTCAACAACATTACAAAATGCTTTGAGCTAAGGAGGAAATCAAATCATTCCCTCCAACTTGTTAGAAAATCCATTCATTTGCCCAAGTGAATCATAAGACATGAACAAAATGCATCAGTGATTCGTATTTCCACGCAACTTTCAGAAACTGCACAGGACTGCCCAGTTTCCGTGCGCATGCGTGCGGAGCGCGCGCATATCTACACTTTGTGTAGCCGTTAGCGATGAGGCTAATGATAACCTTCTTGTGGTAGAGAAGGAAAGGCTTCCCACAAAAACCTTCTCAATCAAATGTTAACTGCAAAGTAGCCTATGCCAGCCTGGCAGAATTATATCATGATTATTTGCATCAATCCAGTGGCCATTTGTTTTGCAAACTCTGCAATCACATGAGCGCTACAGCAACACCGCTTAACCAAACAAAGGTCTCTTCCTGGCGCACACTTGCCTAAAAAAGGGTAACTACACCCCAAAATCGATATGTCTTCCGTTTTTCCCAGACCTCAAAAGTGGTTTCCTGCTAGGGTTTTAAATGTTGTCGTGGACATAGAACATCTAATCGTGTTATAATTCTATTAAAAAGGTGTACTTTTGAGAGCGAAAACCTGCAGAAGCAGGGACAAACGGGATGGGGGGGTGTTATATAAATATTCATACACATAGCTCATATAAACAAAGACATTCCGTCGTAAGAACACATACACCCAGCCATAAGACTGACCCCCTCTTCCTTATATAAACACACATCTCATCTCCCTCTAACTGGCCGGTCCCAAGAGCAAAGAACTTTTGCTGTGCACCAATGGGGCCCGCTCTGGCTAGAGCAAGGCCCGCCTCCAACCCTCCGACCAGTCAAGAAGACCGAAACGACAAGACTCCACCTACTTTATTCTATGTATAAAAATGTATGTAACCATTGTATAGGCCTCTTTTTCACCTGGCTCCTTGCCGAGTTATGTGAACTAGGTCCGTGCACGTAAAACTGCGGGACAAGATATCTCTGACTCATTAAAACTGTCTTTTGTTACAACTGAAATCCACTCTGTCCAGCGTCCGTGATTTGGTCTCAACTCTCCAGTATTTGAACACTAACAAAATTGGTAGCAGAGGATGGTTGTTCTTGAATTCGATCTATTATAAGTTAGTGTGAGAGGACGAGACTGATCACGGCTAAAAAATCAGACGGAAGAGTGACTTCCCCAGCCATTCATCTTGCCTCAGGAAATCTGATCGGAGCGCTCTATATAAAGGTGAGCAGAGCCCGTTATATTGAAATCTGCATATTGTATTATAGCCTAAACCAAATTTTGATCAGAAAGTACTGGGCGTGAGTATGAATCGGTGCCCAAATTTTTTACATAAGAACCTAAGACATTGATTAAAGATATCTTGTTTTGTAAAAATATATATATATATATTCTTATTAATGGGCCTATACTCAGTTATTTTAATAGGAATGTGTGAATTGTGATTGACCAATGTGTTAAATTCCTCCAGGGACCCTATTTGTTCTGAAATCTGCATAGAAAACTGTCCTAATTATATATGTATTGGGTTGTGTATAGAGGTGACGTTAAATAGTGGCTGTGTTTTAACACGTAATGGACACAATTATGGATGTTGGAAATTCAATGAGAATTTCATACGAATGAATGAATTATAGATTAACCGAATCTGCAAGTAAAAATGTCCTATTTTGATATGTTCTGTACTATCGAATAAGGTCTTGTGGAGGTGTGGTTATAGTTGAATTATGGATGAACCGGATCTGCAAGTAAAATCTCCTGTTGATACATATAACATCGAATAGGTCTTGTGGAGGTGTGGTTGGATTGAATGAATCTGCATGAAAAATGCCCTATTAAAAAAGCTGTGTATTATTTAATAGGTTTTGTAAGAGGTGTAGTCGAGTAGATACAGGATATGTAAGTTTGGCGTTCCACAAGACAGAGATCGGGAATGATGTGGCTATTGCACATCAAACAATAAACATAATATGAACCAGAGTTGACATTCCATGATTTGGAGATGGGGGAAATTAAATTGAAAGAAACGTTTGTCGCGGAGTAGGTTGGGATACGTAACTGGGCTATTAGGCACACAAAGCCACCTTAGTATCGAATGGCCGTGCAATTTTGATTGACAGCAGCCGGGCTGGAATACTGATTTTCGTTTTTTTTTTTCATTCCTGTTGATATTGCCTAAAGTTTAAAATTATTCTGACAATTGCTATAGAATCGCTTGAATTTACTGATATAAGTTCATAAAGGAATCTCCCTATTCTTAAACCTTTGTCTTTGAACTATGGCCTGGCGCTCTGGTGAAGTGCGGGTGGGGGAAAGGAGGGTCACCTCCCAATCTCTGCCCAGCCACTGGCCTCTGCGTGCGATGAAAAACAAGAGTACAACTCTTAGCGGTGGATCACTCGGCTCGTGAGTCGATGAAGAACGCAGCTAGCTGCGAGAACTAATGTGAATTGCAGGACACATTGATCATTGACACTTCGAACGCACTTTGCGGCCCCAGGTTCCTCCTGGGGCTACGCCTGTCTGAGGGTCGCTTTGTCATCAATCGGAACCTCCGGGTTTCCGCAGCTGGGGCAGTCGCAGGCGGCCACCGTGCAGCCTTCGTCCCCCTAAGTTCAGACCAGGACGGCTCGGTGGGATGGTTGAGGATGAGCTTTGGCTCTACCTCCTGTCCCCCGTGCGCTCTTCCTTTCCCTTCTCGCTTCGGCGAGAGGCGCCCACGTTCCCCGCATGGTCTGGCGCGGCTGCCAGGGGACACTTGTCTTTCCGTGCTGCCCGTGTACCGCATGTGGTTCTCGGGGTAGCGCTCGGGGTTAGGTTAGGGCGGCGGAGCTCCGACCGCCGACCTGAAACGTAAATTGAGAAGGTGAGCCCGGGCGACCGGCCACAATCCATTCACTTTGACTACGACCTCAGATCAGACGAGACAACCCGCTGAATTTAAGCATATTACTAAGCGGAGGAAAAGAAACTAACCAGGATTCCCTCAGTAGCGGCGAGCGAAGAGGGAAGAGCCCAACACCGAATCCCTGTCCGTCTGGCGGGCACGGGAAATGTGGTGTATAGAAGACCGCTTTGCCCGGTGTCGATCGGGGGCCTGAGTCCTTCTGATCGAGGCTCAGCCCGTGGACGGTGTGAGGCCGGTAACGGCCCCCGTCGCGCCGGGGTCCGGTCTTTTCAGAGTCGGGTTGCTTGGGAATGCAGCCCAAAGCGGGTGGTAAACTCCATCTAAGGCTAAATACCGTCACGAGACCGATAGACGACAAGTACCGTAAGGGAAAGTTGAAAAGAACTTTGAAGAGAGAGTTCAAGAGGGCGTGAAACCGTTGAGAGGTAAACGGGTGGGGTCCGCGCAGTCTGCCCGGAGGATTCAACTCGGCGGGTCAGGGTCGGCCGTTCCGGTGTGGTCGGATCCCCTCGTGGGACTGATCCCTGGTCGGGCTCGGCCCCCGCCGGGCGCATTTCCTCTGTCGGTGGTGCGCCGCGACCGGCTCTGGGTCGGCTTGGAAGGGCTTGGGGCGAAGGTGGCTACCGGTTTCGGCCGTGAGCTTTACAGCGCCCCTGCTCCGTACTCGCCGCTTTCCGGGGCCGAGGACTTAGTACCCGCTGCGTCATGTCCCCCTGCGGGGGGGCACGGGGCCCCTTGCCCCCGGCGCGACTGTCAACCGGGTCGGACTGTCCTCAGTGCGTACCCAACCGCGTTGCGTCTCCAGGGTAGGGATCGGCTCACGTAAACCATGGTACTTTGGACATTTTCCAGCCGGCGACCGATTTAGTGGTTTGACCAGACCCTTCGGCGCCCGATGTGTCCTAACTTTTGATCCACGTTGCCCAGCTTGGTGGTGGGAGGATATTGAGCCTTGTCCTGGGCAGGTGCTCTATCCCAGCTATCACCTTGTGGGTTTGGTTCATCCAATGACCATGGTTCTTGTCCAATGAAGGTGCCCGTCCCTTCGGCGACCGATTGGTGGTTGTTTAGCCCTGGTGAGGGCTATCTCTCCAGTCCAGTCCCACACTTGTTTCACGATGCGTCTCCATGGTTCTCCCCTGTTGTCCAGCCAGTTTAATTTCCTCTGACTGATTTGCATTCGTATTCCACCTGGGAGGGCCTCTATCGGCCGGCCTTTGGGCTGGTGTTCTGATGGATGTTCCCTCCCGACCCAAGTGGATTTGCCTCTATCAGGGGAGCCCCTTTCGGAATCGGTTTACCCCGATTTCGATACGCTCCAGCTGCGCACCGTCGGTACGAGATCCAGCCGTACTGTCTCACCAAGTGGTCCTACATTGGTGTTCCGGTGCGGGGAGTGGCTCACTCATGGCTGCGAAGCATGTGGTGATGGTCATCCCGTAACGCATCGGCGCCAGAAACACGTATTCTCAAACCCTGTCTTTAACGTGGACCTACCCGGTTGACCCAAGTGGTCTGTCCCAACCGAGGTTGTGGTTCCTTTTTGCCCAGTTGATGGCGTTCCGAATAGACGCTCCAGCTAGACAAGATACCTCTCGAGCGGCGCCCAGGCACCTGTGGCTCCGGCCATGGGCAGTTCAGGGCCTCCCGCTGGGCGCACGGTGGATTGCGCCAGGGCCTCCTCCCCTGACGGGATAGGACCGGTCCCTGGTTGTTCTTTGCTTAGTGCGACCAGGTACAACATCTACGTTGTGAGTGGCTACCTGGTTGAGTAGCATATGCTTGTCTCAAAGATTAAGCCATGCAAGTCTAAGTACACACGGCCGGTACAGTGAAACTGCGAATGGCTCATTAAATCAGTTATGGTTCCTTTGATCGCTCCAACGTTACTTGGATAACTGTGGCAATTCTAGAGCTAATACATGCCAACGAGCGCTGACCTCCGGGGATGCATGCATTTATCAGATCCAAAACCCATGCGGGCCAATCTCGGTTGCCCCGGCCGCTTTGGTGACTCTAGATAACTTTGAGCCGATCGCGCGCCCTTTGTGGCGGTGACGTCTCATTCGAATGTCTGCCCTATCAACTTTCGATGGTACTTTCTGTGCCTACCATGGTGACCACGGGTAACGGGGAATCAGGGTTCGATTCCGGAGAGGGAGCCTGAGAAACGGCTACCACATCCAAGGAAGGCAGCAGGCGCGCAAATTACCCACTCCCGACTCGGGGAGGTAGTGACGAAAAATAACAATACAGGACTCTTTCGAGGCCCTGTAATTGGAATGAGTACACTTTAAATCCTTTAAGAAACCTGTTTTTTGACAACAGGACTTCCATGTCCTAGAGAGACGGGGGTGGTGTCAAACTGCTCAGTCCGAATAGAAAATGAGTAACGGACAGTTTTGAGGGAAGTCAGACCCTCAGAACCATGGTACTTTGGACATTTTCCCGCCGGCGACCGATTTAGTGGTTTGACCAGACCCTTCGGCGCCCGATGTGTCCTAACTTTTGATCCACGTTGCCCAGCTTGGTGGTGGGAGGATATTGAGCCTTGTCCTGGGCAGGTGCTCTATCCCAGCTATCACCTTGTGGGTTTGGTTCATCCAATGACCATGGTTCTTGTCCAATGAAGGTGCCCGTCCCTTCGGCGACCGATTGGTGGTTGTTTAGCCCTGGTGAGGGCTATCTCTCCAGTCCAGTCCCACACTTGTTTCACGATGCGTCTCCATGGTTCTCCCCTGTTGTCCAGCCAGTTTAATTTCCTCTGACTGATTTGCATTCGTATTCCACCTGGGAGGGCCTCTATCGGCCGGCCTTTGGGCTGGTGTTCTGATGGATGTTCCCTCCCGACCCAAGTGGATTTGCCTCTATCAGGGGAGCCCCTTTCGGAATCGGTTTACCCCGATTTCGATACGCTCCAGCTGCGCACCGTCGGTACGAGATCCAGCCGTACTGTCTCACCAAGTGGTCCTACATTGGTGTTCCGGTGCGGGGAGTGGCTCACTCATGGCTGCGAAGCATGTGGTGATGGTCATCCCGTAACGCATCGGCGCCAGAAACACGTATTCTCAAACCCTGTCTTTAACGTGGACCTACCCGGTTGACCCAAGTGGTCTGTCCCAACCGAGGTTGTGGTTCCTTTTTGCCCAGTTGATGGCGTTCCGAATAGACGCTCCAGCTAGACAAGATACCTCTCGAGCGGCGCCCAGGCACCTGTGGCTCCGGCCATGGGCAGTTCAGGGCCTCCCGCTGGGCGCACGGTGGATTGCGCCAGGGCCTCCTCCCCTGACGGGATAGGACCGGTCCCTGGTTGTTCTTTGCTTAGTGCGACCAGGTACAACATCTACGTTGTGAGTGGCTACCTGGTTGATTAGCATATGCTTGTCTCAAAGATTAAGCCATGCAAGTCTAAGTACACACGGCCGGTACAGTGAAACTGCGAATGGCTCATTAAATCAGTTATGGTTCCTTTGATCGCTCCAACGTTACTTGGATAACTGTGGCAATTCTAGAGCTAATACATGCCAACGAGCGCTGACCTCCGGGGATGCGTGCATTTATCAGATCCAAAACCCATGCGGGCCAATCTCGGTTGCCCCGGCCGCTTTGGTGACTCTAGATAACTTTGAGCCGATCGCGCGCCCTTTGTGGCGGTGACGTCTCATTCGAATGTCTGCCCTATCAACTTTCGATGGTACTTTCTGTGCCTACCATGGTGACCACGGGTAACGGGGAATCAGGGTTCGATTCCGGAGAGGGAGCCTGAGAAACGGCTACCACATCCAAGGAAGGCAGCAGGCGCGCAAATTACCCACTCCCGACTCGGGGAGGTAGTGACGAAAAATAACAATACAGGACTCTTTCGAGGCCCTGTAATTGGAATGAGTACACTTTAAATCCTTTAAGAAACCTGTTTTTTGACAACAGGACTTCCATGTCCTAGAGAGACGGGGGTGGTGTCAAACTGCTCAGTCCGAATAGAAAATGAGTAACGGACAGTTTTGAGGGAAGTCAGACCCTCAGAACCATGGTACTTTGGACATTTTCCCGCCGGCGACCGATTTAGTGGTTTGACCAGACCCTTCGGCGCCCGATGTGTCCTAACTTTTGATCCACGTTGCCCAGCTTGGTGGTGGGAGGATATTGAGCCTTGTCCTGGGCAGGTGCTCTATCCCAGCTATCACCTTGTGGGTTTGGTTCATCCAATGACCATGGTTCTTGTCCAATGAAGGTGCCCGTCCCTTCGGCGACCGATTGGTGGTTGTTTAGCCCTGGTGAGGGCTATCTCTCCAGTCCAGTCCCACACTTGTTTCACGATGCGTCTCCATGGTTCTCCCCTGTTGTCCAGCCAGTTTAATTTCCTCTGACTGATTTGCATTCGTATTCCACCTGGGAGGGCCTCTATCGGCCGGCCTTTGGGCTGGTGTTCTGATGGATGTTCCCTCCCGACCCAAGTGGATTTGCCTCTATCAGGGGAGCCCCTTTCGGAATCGGTTTACCCCGATTTCGATACGCTCCAGCTGCGCACCGTCGGTACGAGATCCAGCCGTACTGTCTCACCAAGTGGTCCTACATTGGTGTTCCGGTGCGGGGAGTGGCTCACTCATGGCTGCGAAGCATGTGGTGATGGTCATCCCGTAACGCATCGGCGCCAGAAACACGTATTCTCAAACCCTGTCTTTAACGTGGACCTACCCGGTTGACCCAAGTGGTCTGTCCCAACCGAGGTTGTGGTTCCTTTTTGCCCAGTTGATGGCGTTCCAAATAGACGCTCCAGCTAGACAAGATACCTCTCGAGCGGCGCCCAGGCACCTGTGGCTCCGGCCATGGGCAGTTCAGGGCCTCCCGCTGGGCGCACGGTGGATTGCGCCAGGGCCACCTCCCCTGACGGGATAGGACCGGTCCCTGGTTGTTCTTTGCTTAGTGCGACCAGGTACAACATCTACGTTGTGAGTGGCTACCTGGTTGATTAGCATATGCTTGTCTCAAAGATTAAGCCATGCAAGTCTAAGTACACACGGCCGGTACAGTGAAACTGCGAATGGCTCATTAAATCAGTTATGGTTCCTTTGATCGCTCCAACGTTACTTGGATAACTGTGGCAATTCTAGAGCTAATACATGCCAACGAGCGCTGACCTCCGGGGATGCGTGCATTTATCAGATCCAAAACCCATGCGGGCCAATCTCGGTTGCCCCGGCCGCTTTGGTGACTCTAGATAACTTTGAGCCGATCGCGCGCCCTTTGTGGCGGTGACGTCTCATTCGAATGTCTGCCCTATCAACTTTCGATGGTACTTTCTGTGCCTACCATGGTGACCACGGGTAACGGGGAATCAGGGTTCGATTCCGGAGAGGGAGCCTGAGAAACGGCTACCACATCCAAGGAAGGCAGCAGGCGCGCAAATTACCCACTCCCGACTCGGGGAGGTAGTGACGAAAAATAACAATACAGGACTCTTTCGAGGCCCTGTAATTGGAATGAGTACACTTTAAATCCTTTAAGAAACCTGTTTTTTGACAACAGGACTTCCATGTCCTAGAGAGACGGGGGTGGTGTCAAACTGCTCAGTCCGAATAGAAAATGAGTAACGGACAGTTTTGAGGGAAGTCAGACCCTCAGAACCATGGTACTT